>NW_006797594.1:1752831-1879983 GCF_000442215.2 Lipotes vexillifer
AAAAAAAAAAAAAAAAAGTAAACGTGGAGCCACAATAAACATCACATATAGTATCATTTTCACTCCATTACTGCACATTTTATAAGAACTCCAAAAATGTCTATCAATCTCCTCCCAGTTCTGAAAGTTGCTAGAGGGTCTTTTACATGTGCTCCAAAATCTAGTCCTCTTAAGTGTGATTCATATGACATCTATCATTTTCCCTATTTACTTATGGTTTTCAAAATTATCAAGTCCTATGAAGTGAATCACTGAAATTCTTGCCAGTCTCTGTTGAAGGGGCTATTTTTGCTAATAGGTCTGCAGGTATTGAGAGCACTGCTACTTCTGTCAATGATTGTGTGAAGACTGCTAACAAGTAAGGTCTGAAAACTGGCACCAAAGGAGATGGACCTGGTTCCTGTTGTTTCTGAGGTTGTTGGCACCAACACCACTCATGCCTTGTCCTCTCTGTGTACCCTCCAGTTAGAATAACTTCCTTTTTTATTTTTGCTTTCTTATTTTTACTAGTGTATGAATTATAAACCCACAGATACAAGACTGGGGAGGAATCTCATTGTTTCGCCTTAAAATAAATTTCTCGTAGGTTGGAAACAAAACCTTAGACCACATAGGTGGGCTTTAGCACTGTTCCTTCAAAGTTTCATAGGCTAAATTTACGGTAAAAGTAGATTATTCAAGCAGAAATAATGGAGCATAAATAGCGATCAGAACTGGAGATGTAGATTCTAGAGTGAAAAACTGCTGCTCTTTCCAAAGAATTGCATATGAAATTGAGGTGGAGGATGTTTCAAGAAATGAAGTCTGGAGAAAACAGTGGCAGCAATAGCTGGAATGAGGGCCTAGTTGAGCTGTCAGGTATTTGGGAAATTGCCAGAGGTATACAACACGGTAAACATCAAATAGTACCAATAAGCCAAATCCTAGAAATAAAGAAAAAAACTAAACATTCTGGAGGAGGAAATCTTTTCCCAATTACAAAAAATCTCTTTTTCCAACCATATAATTTCATCCCCAGCTACTAGTAATATTCTAAATCTCTAGTAAAAGTGTATCCTCATAATAGAGAGGGAAGTAAGGTATAGAAAATACAAACTGGACAGAGTGATTGCTAGAGCATGATAGAGAAAACATTTTGACGGTGAGAGAGATTGATGGAACAGGGCTGGTTTTAAAACAACAAGTCTACGTAATTTTGTTTTATAAGCAATGATTTTAGACATGACTGAAGAATTAATAATTTTAATGTGCTTTGTTGAGACTAATATATATCTCACTCAATCTTTATTACCAATACTCTATGACACAATTCCAGAAGAAATGATATTCCAGTCAGAATCATGGTCAACGATAAGCATAAAGAATGAGGTATGGCTGCACTTAAGTTTTCACATTCAAAAGCTATCCTATGTCATTCAGGTAAAAGCAGAAGAAAAATTTGTTCCTGCTTATAGTAGCTTTCCAAAAGGCTCTGATGATTCCTAATCCCATGCCATTATCAATTAAGGCAATAACATTATGAGCTCTAGGAACCCCTAATGTCATAACTGCAAAAGGGAAAAAGTTCAGAAAATAAAGGAAAAGTTTAAATCCACAAGTTGAAATATTTGAATTGATAGGGGATAAAAATCCTAATTCTGGAGATTTCAGATTGATTAATGTCAAATCAAAATCGTTTGAACGGTGCCCACGAGTGGTTGGAACAGATATGGGCTGCCACTGGGGCTGTGTAATCCACTTCCTGGGTGCAAAGGGGCTGCTGGGCTGGGGCCAAGGCGGGCAGCAGCCCTCGGGGAAAGCGGCACAGAGGTGCTTCTGCCAGATACCACTGGACACAAAACTGAGAACTGGGAAGAAGTACAGAGATTTCATATGAGAAAATCTTTGGATTTTCAACACATACCACACATTACATCATCATCATCATCATCACCATCATCATGGTTATTATTTACTGTGGATGAATCCAGTGAAGTATAAAAGAAAAGATACCTAAGACCCTCAGTGGAGAGTCTTTCAGTCAAGAGCAGGAAAGAACATCTGCCAGTTTAGCAGTAGCATGATTTCATATCACTTTCATGGCATGTGGCTGACAGGGTCTTGGTGGTCTGGCCGGGTGTCAGGCCTGAGCCTCTGAGGTAGGAGAGCTGAGTTCAGGACACTGGTCCACCAGAGACCTCCCGGCCCCACATGAAATCAATAGGCAAGAGCACACCCAGAAATCTCTGTTTCCATGCTAAGACCTAGCTCCACTCAATGACCAGCAGGTTCCAGTGGTGGACACCCCATGCCAAACAACTAGCAAGACAGGAACACAGCCCCACCTTTTAGGCAGAGAGCCTGCCTAAAATCATAATAAGTATACAGACACCTGAAAACACACCACTGGATGGGGTACTGCCCACCAGAAAGACAAGATCCAGCCTCATCCACCAAGATACAGGCACCCTCCAACAGGAGCCCACACAACCCACTGAACCAACGTTAGCCACTGGGGGCAGACACCAACAACAACGGGAGCCACAAACCTGCAGCCTGCAAAAAGGAGACCCCAAACAAAGTAAGTTAAGCAAAATGAGAAGACACAGAAATACACAGCAGATGAAGGAGCAAGGTAAAAATCCACCAGACCAATAAAAAAATGAAGAGGAAAGAGGCAGTCTACCTGAAAAAGAATTCAGAGTAATGATGGTAAACATGATCCAAAATCTTGGAAATAGAATGGAGAAAATACAAGAAACATTTAACAAGGACCTAGAAGAACTAAAGAGCAAACAAACAATGATGAACAACACAATAAATGAAATTTAAAATTCTCTAGACGAAATCAATAGCAGAATAACTGAGGCAGAAGAACGGACAAGTGACATGGAAAATACAATAGTGGAAATAACTACTGCAGAGCAGCATAAAGAAAAAGAATGAAAAGATTTGAGGACAGTCTCTGAGACATCTGGGACAAGATTAAAGGCACCAACATTCGAATAATAGGGGTCTCAGAAGAAGAGAAAAAGAAAGGGACTGAGAAAATATTTGAAGAAATTATAGTTAAAAACTTCCCTAATATGGGAAAGGAAATAGTCAATCAAGTCCAGGAAGTGCAGACAGTCACATACAGGAAAAACCCAAGGAGAAACATGCCAAGACACATATTAATCAAACTATCAAAGCTTAAACAGAAAGAAAAAATATTGAAAGCAGCAAGGGAAAGGCAACAAATAACATACAAGGGAATCCCTATAAGGTTAACAGCTGATCTTTCAGCAGAAACTCTGCAAGCCAGAAGGGAGTGGGAGGACATATTTAAAGTGATGAAAGGGAAAAACCTACAACCAAGATTATTCTACCCAGTAAGGATCTCATTCAGATTCAATGGAGAAATTAAAACCTTTACAGACAAGCAAAAGCTAAGAGAATTTAGCACCACCAAACCAGCTTTACAACAAATACTAAAGCAACTTCTCCAGGCAGGAAACAAAAGAGAAGGAAAAGACCTACAACAACAAACCCAAAACAATTGAGAAAATGGTAATAGGAACATACATATTGATAATTACCTTAAATATAAATGGATTAAATGCTCCAACCAAAGGACAAAGACTGGCTGAAAGGATACAAAAACAAGACCTGTAGATATGCTGTCTACAAGGTACCCACTTCAGACCTAGGAAAACATACAGACTGATGTGAGGTGTTGGAAAAAGATATTCCATGCAAATGGAAATCAAAAGAAAGCTGGAGTAGCAATTCTCATATCAGACAAAATAGACTTAAAGACTATTACAAGAGTAAAGAAGGACACTACATAATGAGCAAGGGATAAATGCAAGAAAAAGATATAACAATTGTAAATATTTATGAACCCAACATAAGAGCACCACAGTACATAAGGAAAATGCTAACAGCCATAAAAGGGGCAATCGACAGTAACACAATCATAGTAGGGGATTTTAACACCCCACTTTCACCAATGGACAGATCTTCCAAAATGAAAATAAATAAGGAAACACAAGCTTTAAATGACACATTAAACAAATGGACTTAATTGATATTTACAGGACATTCCATCCAAAAAGAACAGAATGCACTTTCTTCTCGGGTGCTTATGGAACATTCTCCAGGATAGATCATATTTTGGGTCACAAATCAAGCCTTGGTAAATTCTACAAAGTTGAAATCATGCCAAGTATCTTTTCTGACCACAATGCTATGAGACTAGATATCAATTACAGTAAAAAAAAAAAAAACTGTAAAAAATACAAACACATGGAGGCTAAACAATACACTACTAAATAACCAAGAGATCACTGAAGAAATCAAAGAGGAAATCAAAAAATACCGAGGAACAAATGACAATGAAAACATCATGATGCAAAACCTATGGGATGCAGCAAAAACAGTTCTAAGAGGGACGTTTATAGCAACACAATTCTAACTCAAGAAACCAGAAAATTCTCAAATTAACAACCCAACCTTACAACTAAAGCAATTACAGAAAGAAGAACAAAAAAACAAAGTTAGCAGAAGGAAAGAAATCATAAAGATCTGATCAGAAATAAATGAAAAAGAGATGGAAAAAATAGCAAAGGTCAATAAAACTAAAAGCTGGTTCTTTGAGAAGATAAACAAGATTGATAAACCATTAGCAAGACTCGTCAAAAAAAAGGGAGAAGACTCAAATCAACAGAATTAGAAATGAAAAAGGGGAAGTAACAACTGACACTGCCGAAATACAAAGGATCATGAGAGATTACTACAAGCAGCGACATGCCCATAAAATGGACAACCTGGAAGAAATGGACAAATTCTTAGAAAAGCACAACCTTCCAAGACTGAACCAGGAGAAATAGAAAATATAAACAGACCAATCACAAGCACTGAAACTGAAACTGTGATTAAAAATCTTCCAACAAACAAAAGCCCAGGACCTGATGGATTCCCAGGAGAATTCTATCAAACATTTAGAGAAGAGCTAACACTTATCATTCTCAAACTCTTCCAAAATATAGCAAAGGGAGGAACATTCCCAAACTCATTCTACGAGGCCACCAACACCCTGATACCAAAACCAGACAAAGATGTCACAAAGATGAGGCCACCATCACCCTGATACCAAAACCCAACAAAGATCACAAAAAAAGAAAACTACAGGCCAATATCACTGATGAACATAGATGCAAAAATCCTCAACAAAATACTAGCCAACAGAATACAACAGCACATTAAAAGGATCATACACCATGGTCAAGTGGGGTTTATCCCAGGAATGCAAGGATTCCTCAATAGACACACATGAATCAATGTGATATACTATATTAACAAATAGAAGGATAAAAACCATATGATCATCTCACTAGCTGCAGAAAAAGCTTTCAACAAAATTCAACACAGATTTGTGATAAAAAAAACCTTCAGAAAGTAGGCATAGAGAGAACTTACCTCAGAATAATAAAGGCCATATATGACAAACCCACAGCCAACATCGTCCTCAATGGTGAAAAACTGAAAGCATTTCTGCTAAGATCAGGAACAAGACAAGGTTGCCCAATCTAACTATTATTATTCAACATAGTTTTGGAAGTTTTAGCCACAGCAATCAGAGACAAAAAGAAATAAAAGGAATCCAAATTGGAAAAGGAGAAGTAAAACTGTCACTGTTTGCAGATGACATGACACTATACATAGAGAATCCTAAAGATGCAACCGGAAAACTACAAGAGCTAATCAATGGATTTGGTAAAGTAGCAGGATACAAAGTTAAAGCACAGAAATCTGTTGCATTCCTATACACTAATGATGAAAAATATGAAAGAGAAATTAAGGAAACGCTCCTATTTAGCACCACAACAAAAAGAATAAAATATTTAGAAATAAACCTACCTAATGAGAGAAAAGACCTGTATGCAGAAAACTATTTAACACTGATGAAAGAAATTAAAGATGGAGAGATATACCATGTTCTTGGATTGGAAAAATCAACATTGTGAAAATGACTATACTACTGAAAGCAATCTACAGATTCAGTGCAATCCTTATCAAACTACCAATGGCATTTTTTCACAGAACTAGAACAAAAACATTGCACAATTTGTATAGAAACACAAACAACCCTGAGTAGCGAAAACAATCCTGAGAAAGAAAAACAAAGCTGGAGGAATCAGGCGCCTGGACTTCAGACTATACTAGATTATAGTGATTTCATTCCTTTGCAAGACTTCAAAAAGCACTAATAGATGAGAGAATCCTTTGAGAATCTGATGAAAATTAACCAGCTCTCTCCTGGAAATGTGCATACATTATGTATTGCTTATCATTTTTGGTTGCTCAGGGATCTTCCAAAACCATCCATAGGCTCAAAGACTTCAGAGATATATGTGAATGGTTGAAAATTCTACATTTTATTTCAAAACCAATTCCTATGTATTTACCTATGTAAATAAGCTACAACCACTTCACTTTTGGCATGTCTAGAATGGAATTCTTTACCTTCTATTCACACCTGCATATAATACCCAGGAGTGGAATTGTTGGATCATATGGTAGTTCTACTTTTAACTTTTAGAAACTTCCAAACTATTTTCCATAGTGGCTGCACCAATTTACATTCCCAGCACCTGCATATACGAGTTCATTTCCAATCTCAGTGAATGACAACCACTATCCACCTAGATTTATAACCCAGAAACATGGGAGTTATAATTCACCTGTTTTACTCTCTCTCCCTCTCTCCCCCCCACTCCCTCTCCCTCCCTCCCTCCCTCTCTCTCCCCTCTCTCTCTCCTTCTTTTCACACAGCACAGAAAACTCTATTCATCCATGATGCTTCAAAGGCAAATGCACTTTAATATGTGATCCTCTCAGGCTTCTGCCAGTTCTCTCTCAATCCGTTTCACTTCATCCTGCTTCTTTGTCTCCTCAGCTGCTATCCTCTTCTTCTCCTCTTCTGCCTGAGGTTTCAGGTAACTGCAGCCCTTAGCAGCAGAGCTCGATGAGCAGACAGACCTGCGCCAGCGGCACCATCTCTTCCAGTAACCTTCGTACCAGAAGCACCCCCTCCTATGTTTTTCTATATGAATGTACTTCCCCTATCATTAGTACATAATACTGTTCGTTGTCTTTGCCCTCAGTATAACTGTAAAGCTCTATAAAGGCAAGAGTCATGATGTCCTTATTAACTGTTATTCCTAAGACCCTGGAATATTAAAGATGATCATTAAATTTTGAATAATGCTAATATAAAGAAATTTTCAAATACACCTCTTATCTGTGTGGTATCTTGGTAACATCTATTCCTGAAAGGATGTTTTGGAAAAGTGTTCACATTGATAGAAATGTGACTTGTATAGGCTTTAATGAAAGCAATTGGAACAATATAAATGTATACATATACACACAAACACACATATATATCATATAGGTTCATATATTCCTCAATGCAGTGAACCTATATACTAAAATAAAGCCACCAGTAGGTAAGTTTGCAAGTCAAAAGTCGATTGTTGAAACATTGTGTTCAGTGACCAAAATCAAACAAATAAAACTTTAAAAAGTAGAATGCCCATTAATAGAAGAATTTTTGATTAATTTCATTATATCTGTGCCATGATATATCAGCTATCATTAATAAAAATTCACAAGAACTACTCAAACTGACTTGGAAGAATTTCACAAGGTACTGCTGAGTGAAAAAGAACAAGATTCAGAGAAACGTGGATTATCTCATATTTGTAAAGCAATGACCAGAAATATAATGCAGATAGATAGATAGATAGATACCTATTAGATATTATGTTATTAGATAAGCATGTATAGTATGTATGTATGTGTGAGGGAGGGTGTGACAATATGTATTAAATAGGAATGAAGAAAAATAGAAAATAATATTTTCTAGGTTGGCAACTTGAATTAACAGGTTAACTAAAGCAGATAGGTAAGGATAGAGGTTGGAAGAAGAAAAGTCAAGCAGTAAAGAAAAAAAAGAAATGATTGTTTCCAAAGAATATGCATAATATAATCATATTTATCCCTTGCTCATAAATACTTTTTTGTGCATTTTCATATGTGTCAGAAAACTTTTAAAAATAAACACACCAAAGACTTCTGACTCTTTGTTAGCTGTATATCAATGTATACATACCAACACCTAAGTATGTACCATAGGGTGAGTAGCATATTTGGCCCTAACTGCCCCAAGTAGGTCTAAGCAATAGCCACTGACATTTGTCTTCCAAAATCCTCAAGGAAGGGACAAAATCTCAGTCCTACCTGGTTCTCTTCACAATATCCTGTAAATTCATACATCATTGAATATTAAAGGTATGCAGATAGCCTGATGGCATTCATTGACCTAGTGTTTAGACTGCAGTGACAGAAAAGGGAAAGGAAGGGGAAAACTAGAAGGCTAAATAAATGTTTTATTTTTCTAGACATGCTGCCTAAATATGTAAACATGAAAAAGATAGCTTTTCAGAATGAGAGGCTCTTAATGATCAAATATAAGTGGCAAAAAGAATATTGTATTGTATTTTTTGCACCAAGCTATTTTGTATTGTGTTTTTTGCACCAAGCTATATTGTTTTAACTTGTGGTACTAATTTGGTACTCATACTCACTATATTGTTTTTATTATTAGTAATATTTAAAACCAGATATCAATTACATATGTCTACTCCATACAAATTAAGAATACGGTTTCGTTTGTTTGTTTTTAATATAGAATACAACCATGACTATGAGGCACAGAGAAGAAAGTAAACTATGCTGGGGTTGGCAAAAGTGTTATAGATGGTTTTATAGGGGAAATAATATTTGAGCAGGGCATTATAGGAAGTAAGAGTAGGGGAAATAGGTCAAATATACATGTTCATGTCCATGAAGGAAGGGACCACATATCTCCAATGTTTGGCAGAATGCCTAGCAAATAACTTTCAGGAAATGCTTGTTGAGTGCATAATTGAATGAATGACTGCACAGATCAAAATAACATTCTAGTAACTCAGAAAATAGTATTTAGCCCCCTAGACAAATCATTAGCAGATATTGATTGTCATAAGAGTGACTGAAATATGAAAAGAAGACAATAACAAGAAGGTTCTTAGACTCTTTTTACAACCTCTTCACTAATTTCTTTTAGCCAAAACTGATGTACAGAGGAGTATTTGCAGGAGAGACAGGAAAAGAAGTTTGGGGCTGCTTAAAGTCTTTAAATTCCATGCTAAGACATTTCACTTCATTCTTTAGGAAGGTAACAGAGATGCAATGGGTCTTTCAAAATAGGGAATTGCTATCAAGACTTGCTCTTTTAGAAATATAAATGGCAACATTAAGAATATTTATTATAAAGGAGTACATATGACAAAGAGACTGGATAAATTTTTGAAATAATATAGAAGTGTGATGATAAGGATGTGAATCAAGGAGTCAACAGTGTAATTAGGCAAGAAACAACAAATGTGAGAAATAACTTAGAAGAAGATTTCTATAAAAGGCATATAATAAAGGAGAAGTTAGTTTGATGATGACGACGATGATGATTATTATTATCCATTTACTTTGTTAGTGAGTAACTGAAATGTTACCAAGATATCCAGATGCATGTGACTAATACACAAATGTAAATACAGGCCAAGATTTTAGGCTGGAGGTATGTGCTAGAGAGATAGATTTGAAATTATGAAGAATATAGGTGGTAGTTTCATTAATAGAAGAAACTAAGACCACCCATGGAGAACAAGCTCAAGGTTTCCCCATAAGGAGGCTTTGGCTGAGGCATCTGAAGAAGAGTTCTGCCCAAGGCATCAGGCAAAGAGAGAAGCTCAGACAAGTCTGGTGTGGGGAAGGCAGCTTCTCAGTAAGTCCTGCCAGGTGGAGGCTTTGCAATGCCTACGATGAAGCTTGAAAATCATACACAGGTTTCTAACCAGGAGCAGGACTCCTCACCATTTCTACTTTACTATAAGGATATAAAAAGCTACTTTTTGGCTTCTTTGGTAAGAAACCAATATGCTATAATTTGGCCAGAGTTTTAATATGTGTTTAACTGAGTCCAACACACTGACAATCAGGTTGCACGTTTTCTTGATGACTAAAGATTATACATCTTGTAAATACTTCTTTCAATTAAAATTTCATATATGACATGCCTATGCCAAGGTTACTTTTTATATCAATCAATGCATGGTCAATCAATAAACGACTACAAATTAGCTACTTTATATGTTCTAGTTGCATTTTATCCTTCTCATTTCTTTTCAAGGGAAATTTCAAATTTAAATAGATCATAAATACTGCCCTTTTAGCATCCACTTAAGGTGTGAACTTTAGATGGAAAGTTATGGCATGATAACAATTTGTGGGCAAATTATATTATTAATTAGTAGTCTACTATTCAATTACAGTAGCCCGAGGCATGACAAGAGAAATTGCAAAATGCCTGGATTGTTGACTTGAGCAAGCACATTGCCATGTCTCGTCTTAGTGGGCTTTCCTATGACAGTATTTATGATATGGCTTCAAGTTCTTTTGGTTTAGTTGTGTTTTGTTTTTGTTTTGTTTTCTGTATCTATGACTCTGTTTCTGTTTTGTTGTGTTTGTTCATTTGTTTTGTTTTTTAGATTCCACATATAAAGGAAAACACAGTATTTCCCTTTTTTTTTCTGACATTTCACTTAGCATAATACCCTTTAGGTCCATCCATGTTGTCACAAATGGCAAGATTCATTCTATTTTTATGGCTGAGTAATATTACATAGCATATATACACCACATCTTATCCATCATTCATCTATTGATAGGGACTTAGGTTGCTTCCATTTCTTGGCTATTATAAACAATACTGCAATGAACATAGGGTTGCACATATCTTTTCTAATTAGTGTCTTCCTTCTCTTCAGTTAAATACCCAGGAGTGGAATTGTTGGATCATATGGTAGTTCTACTTTTAACTTTTAGAAACTCCCAAACTATTTTCCATAGTGGCTGCACCAATTTACATTCCCAGCAACAGTGCACAGGGTTCCCTTTTCTCTACATTCCCGCCAACACTTATTATTTGTTGTCTTTTTGATAACAGCCATTCTGACAGGTATGAGGTGATATTTCATTCTGGTTTTGGTTTGAATTTCCCTAATGATTAGTGATGTTGACCATCTGTATCTCTTCTTTGAAAAAATGTGTATTCAGATCCTCTGACCAGTTTTTAATTAGGTTGTTTGCTTTTGTGATGTTGAGTTGTATGAGTTCTCTATATGTTTTGGATATTAACTCCTTATCTATCATTTGCAAATATCTTCTCTCATTCAGTAGGTGACCTTTTTGTTTTGTTGATAGTTTCCTTCACTGTGCAAAAGCTTTTTAGTTTGATGTAGCCCCATCTGTTTATTTTTGCTTTCGTTTCCCTTGCTGAGGAGACATATCCAAAAAATTATTACTAAGACTGATGTCAAAGAGCATACTACCTGTTTTCTTCTAGAGGTTTTATGGATTTAGGTCTTACATTTAAGTCTTTAATCCATTTTGAATTTATTTTGTGTGTGGTGTGAGAAAGTAGTCCAGTGTGATTCTTTTGCATGTAGCTGTCCAGTTTTCTCCACACCATTTATTGAAAAGGCTGTCTTTTCCCTATTGTATTTTCTTGCCTCTTCATGCATAAATTAATTGCCCATGTAAGTGTGAGTTCATTTCTGTGCTCTCTGTTCAGTTCCATTGATCTGTGTGCTGTTTTTTGTGCTAGTACCATACTGTTTTGATTGCTGTAAGCTTTGTAGTATAGTTTGAAATCAGGGAGTGTGATGTCTCCAGCTTTGTTCTTCTTTCTGAGGATTTTTTGGCTATTCAGGGTCTTCTGTATTTCCATACAAAGTTTAGAATTATTTGTTCTAGTTCTGTGAAAAACACCTTTAGTATTTTGACAAGGATTTCACTGAATGTGTAGATTGTCTTGGGTAGTATAGTCATTCTAATAATATTAATTCTTCCAATCCATGAGCACTGTATATCCTTCCATCTGTTTGAGTCTTCAGTTTCTTTCATCAGTGTCTTATAGTTTTCCAAGTACAGGTCTTTTACCTCCTTAGTTAGATTTATTCCTAGTATTTTATTCTTTTTGATGTGATTATAATTGGGATTTTTTTCCCTCAATTTCTCTTTCTGATAGTTCATTGTTAGTGTATAGAAATGCAAGATTTCTGTATGTTAATTTTATATCCTGAAACATTACTGTATTCATTGATGAGTTCTGGTAGTTTTGAGGTGGCATATTTAGAATTTTCTATGTATAGTATTATGTCAACTGCAAACAGTGACAGTTTACTTCTTCCTTTCCAATTTGGATGCTTTTTCTTTCTTTCTCTTGTCTTACTGCTGTGGCTAGGACTTCTAATACTATGCTAATTAAAAGTGGCAAGAGTGGGCACCCTTGTCTTGTTCTAATTTTAGAGGAAATGCTTTCAGCTTTTCACTGTTGAGTATGTTAGCTGTGAGTTTGTCACATATGGCCTTTATTTTGTTAAGGTATGTTCCTTTTATATCCACTTTGTTAAGCGTTTTTACCATAAATGGATGTTGGTTGTCAAAAGATTTTTCTGCATTTATTGAGATGATCATATGATTTTAATTCTTCAACTTGTTAATGTGATATATCACATGAATTGATTTGCATATATTGAAGCATCCTTGAATCCCTGGGATAAATCCCACTTGATCATGGTGTATGGTCCTTTTAATGTATTGCTTAATTTGGTTTGCTAATATTTTGTTGAGGATTTTTGCATTAAGTTCATCTGGGATATTGGTCTGTAATTTGTGTGTGTGTGTGTGTGTGTGATATCGTTGTCTGGTTTTAGCATCAGGATGATGCTCGCCTCATAGAATGAGTTCAGAAGTGTTCCTTCTTCTGCATTTTTTTGGAATTGTTTGAGAAGGATGGGTGTTAACTCTTCTTTAAATGTTTGGTAGAAACCATCTGGTCCTGGAATTTTGTTTGTGGGGATTTTTTAAATTACTAATTCCATTTCATTACTGGCAATTGGTCTGTTCATATTTTCTATTTCTTTCTGATTCAGTCTTTGGAGATTATACATTTCTGGGAATTTGTCCTTTTCTTCTAGGTTGTCTACTTTATTGGCAAGTAATTATTCATAGTAATCTCTTAATGATCCCTTGTATTTCTGTGGTATTGGTTGTAACCTCTTCTTTTTCATTTCTGACTTTTTTGATTTGGGCCTTTTTTTTTTTTTCTTGATGAGTCAGGCTAAATGTTATCACTTTTCTTTATCTTTTCAAAGAAATGGCTCTTACTTTCATTGAGCTTTTGCAATTTTTGTTTGTTTCTATTTTGTTTATTTCTGTTCTAATTTTTATGATTTCTTTCCTTCTAATTTTGGGTTTTGTTTGTTCTTCTTTTTCTGCTTCATTTAGGTGGAAGGTTAGATTGTTTATGTGATATTTTTCTTGTTTCCTGAAGTAGGTTCGTATCACTATAAACTTTTCTCTTAGAACTGCTTTTGCTCTATCCCATAGATTTTGGATCATTGTGTTTTCATTTTTATTTGTTTCTGGGTACTTTATTAATTTCTTCTTTGATTTCTTCAGTGATCCATTGGTTGTTTAGTAGCATATTGTTTAGCCTCCATGCGTTAGGCTCTAAGTAGTAGAATTACATAATGACATCACAAACTGTTATAAATATGGCATGTTTTCTGTACCTATTGTTATTGCATTATACTTTCTTTTGTCCTGTTAAAAGATAAACTGAGGGATATTAAACACTTTAAGAGTTTATTTGAGCAAAAATAGACTCAAATCAAGCAGTGCCAAACCTGAAGTGGTCAGGAGCACTCCACTGACAGGAGCTTACGGTAGAGACTTTCATAAAAAGAGGCAGAAGCAAAGCAAGGAAATTATTTGATAGGCTATGGCTTAAGTTGGTACAGTATTTGGGAAAGCCTCCTTGGCTGTTTGAAATTGGTTTTGTTAAGTTTCTACTTCTTAACCTTGAGGCATTAAAGGCTTATGTTTTGATTTGCTTATGTAGACTACTAAGATATTAGAACCACCTCAGTCTAATGGCCTCCTTAATTAATTTAACAGCCCCAATTAATACTTTTAATTTGAATTGAACTTTACCTATTTTAATTATGATTGCAAACTTGTCAGTTTGCAATTGCCTAAAACATCTTCATCCATCCCCTTATTTACATGTTGTTACTAGGATTTAGATGTTTCTAATAGAACCTATGCAGCTGAATTTTGTTTAATTATCACAATCATAAAGCCTGAATCTTTTAATAGGAAAATCAATACCTTTAAAAACATCATTAATTGATAATGTTGTTTTGCATTCTTCTCTATTATTGTGTTTTTACTACTTACATTACTTTTTTTGTTGTCGCTTCTTAATTGCCTGTACCTTTATGTTTTTTTTTTAATTATACCTAATTCTCTTCATTCCCTTTCCTTTCTGATCCATTAACTTGGAAGTTCCACAATTCTTTTTGGTGCCACCAGTGTTTATCTTCAGATTTAACCTGAATGCCTTACAAGACAGCATTTAAGGCAAAAGTTTATATGCTAACACCACTGGTGAGTGCAATCCCAGGGACACAAAATTTTTAAAAAAAGGAATGAGGCAGGGAAGGAAGGAATACATGGCCGAGCTGGCCACAGTTCCTTGAAGAGTGATAGAAGGGAGGATGTATCTTATCCTGAATTTTATTGTCAAAATTTGTTCTATGAGGTGTCAACTCACCAGCAGTCCTAAGATGTACATATTTGAAAGCTGTACAGGCCTCAAGATGGGGGCTGAAGGCAGGCAGCCTGGATGCAAGGCAAGACACTGTGACCAGATATAGGAGGTGCACAGAGCTACTAGTGCAGTGGTCCCTCCTCCTCAGTCCCCAGTCTCCAGTACTCTCATCCCATCAGTATGTAACAGCAGCAGCAGCAAACTGGCTTTACCAACTTAAGCCATTGTCAAGACTGCTTTGGCAGGAAAACAAGGCAGGTGCACAAACCTGCAGTGGTACTGAAACAAATTGTTACATTTCCCATCCTAAACTAAACCATAGTACTTCACCAGTTTCACATTTAAATTAATAATAACTGTGAACCCAACACAACAATGACTAACTTCCTCAATTTCCTCTCCTATGTTAACAAAATCTTTAGAATGTTTTCTTTTTCCCTTCTCCTCACCACACTCCTCCTCCAACTCAAGAATTTTTAGAGGAGCAAAATTTTTTCCCAATGTCTCTTTGGTTTACCTAATCCTTGTATTACAAATTCCAAGCCACATAATTATCATATATTTATATGTAACTACATAATCCTAATATTAATATATATAATCCTAATAGCAATACTAATTTATGATTTTAATTAATGTCCTAATATTAATTTTAAAATTTTCTTCCTACTTCTACATTTTCTATATTGTTCTGCTTCAAATTTCATTTCTTTGAGGCACTTTCTCAAGTACTTTCCTCAAATTGGGTATATGACAGTATACTCTGTGTTTGTGCTGTTTCCTTTATACTGTCTGCACCTCAGTGAGATTTTTCAAATGAAGAGTCCACTTGATTTTGATGGAATTGTTTGTTTTTTTATTGTTTCTCTCCGTTCTTATTCTCCTTTTAGAACTTCAGATATTCACACATGAGTTCTTTGGATCTAGCTTCTGAACCAGAGCTCCCAATGTCTTTCATTTCTTTTTCACAGCATCAGTGGCCAATGGAGTAGGCTGCACATGGTAGCAGCCTGGGCACCCTGGCTACCAGAGGCCTTCACAGCTTGTGGGGAATCAATATTTCAGCACACATGTACCCCATCAGCTGCTCAACAATATGAAAAAAACCCAACAGTTGGAAAATTCTGCTCTAGGGTTCTTTACTCATGATTTTCATATTTCATGTTTCTTTCACATTGGTGACATTTCTTCCTTAACAGTGATCATAGTCTTTTTTGTTTGTTTATATAGTGACTTCTTTTACTTTGGAAATCATACTTTCTGATTCCTGAAGGATTTTGGATGAAGAGTTAATTATAAGTGCCTCTCTTGGAACATTATTAATATTTTTCTGGAAATTCTCATCTCTCTCATAATCAGTTCTGCCTCAGCATATTCCAATTGTCTACGTTTTTGGCTAGATGTTTATCCCTCTAGTTACTTTGATAATGATTGATACTTTTCTTTTGATTGTTTGCAATCAAAAGATTGTTTGCAATTTGGTGTTCCCACAGTACTCATTCAGGTTGGACTGTTGGATTCCCTCAGGCCCTGGCAAACCAGAAATGGAGGGAGTCACATGCTTTTGTTCTAGTTGGTCAGGCAAGCTGTGAGCTCTCTTCTCAGCAACAGAAAGATCTCTCCTACCTCTCAATCCTTCCATTTGCAGTCAGCACACAGTCAGCCCTCTTCCAGTCACACGGAGCATTTCACTCTAGAGTGTATTCCCACTGCACATCTCCTAAGTCCTGGAGGGACAAGTAGGCCTTTCTTATGACCATGTGCAGCAGGGTGCATGCAAACATCCATAGCCCCTTGAAAAGAGCTTAAAATACACTCATTTCACCTCAACTTTTATCTCTGATGCCAGTCGTCAGTTTAACTTTTTCCAATGTTACTTCCTCTCCGGAGCTTTGCCATATTATAGTGTTTTATTTCAAGAATTCTTGTCCCAAGTAGCCAGTAATTTCTCCCCCACATAGAGATGATGGACAGATTCTTTCTATAATTTCAAGACCTCAAAAGGGTGTCTACATGTAAATAAATGATTAAATTAAATTGAGAAATATATAATACAAACCTGCATAAGAAACAGAGGAGTAGCTAATCTTTCTGAGGATGGGCCAGAGAAATCTCTATTAATAAGATGGAATTTGAACTGTGTTTTGAAGAATAATTAGGATTTTTGAAAATACATTTAAATGATACCTATATTATCATTAATTACTATTAATGATAATATTAAATGATATCATATTTTGGGTGACAGGAAACCATCAAATGTAGTTATCAACTTTGTAACAAATGATGTGCGAAATAATACCTGTCTTAGTTAAGCTATATTCTGTTTAACAATATACTTTAAAAAGTTACTGCATTTCGATTCGTTGACTAATACAGTAAATAATTCTACAGTAAGTAATCAGTCACTATACAGCTGAATTAATTCATAATTATTATATTTCTCTCTAGGTATATGGAAATTTTTATAGCAGTCTGAGATATTGCAAATTTCCTCCTCCATATTTCTATACAGTCCATACAATGATAATGAAATAAATTATAATAATAAATGTACCACTAGGAATCCTTTCATACTTAAACGCTGACCAATAGTAAGGATTATGGGTTGTCTCTATTATTTTTAGGCTGTTTTGATATTTCTCTAAATATATTTCAATATATTTTAATTGTTTGGCCTTGCGTACATTAACTGGGCAAAATTATCCTTACACTAAATAGATCAATATACAAATAATACAGGGGCTTCCCTGGTGGCACAGTGGTTAAGAATCTGCCTGCCAATGCAGGGAACATGGGTTCGAGCCCTGGTCCAGAAAGATCCCACATGCCACGGAGCAACTAAGCCCACGTGTCACAACTGCTGAAGCCCGCGTACCTAGAGCCTGCGCTCTGCAATAAGAGAAGCCACTGCAGTGAGAAGCCTACACACCGCAACAAAGAGTAGCCCCTGTTAGCCGCAACTAGAGAAAGCCTGCAAGCAGCAATGAAGACCCAACACAGCCAAAAATGAATAAAAATAAATAAATAATACATTAAATTCACACAGCATATTTAATTGGTAGTTTATCCTCCTCTCCTCCTATCATTTGGTGCTGATACGTTGCTCATTCTGGAAATGTGGAAGTATTCCTCCAAACGAAACAGTTGATTATATTCCCTCTTTAATACGAGTATAGTTATGAATAAATGGAATAACCATAGTAAATAAGAATGGGGAATGACAATGGTGGCATAAGGTGACCTGATTTTGTATATGTTTATGCAACTATAAAGTCTAGGATGTAGTTTCTTGGTTATTTTCATTATTACAGACTAGACAGGGGAGAAATTATCTTTAGTGTGCTGTTTCAGGGCATGAATCACACTTTACAAGCCATTCTTATCAGACTATAATGTAAACTAATCTTCTAATAAGACACTGTGTCCTTCCACATAGTTCAGTGAAGTGCATAGTAGTTTGAGCATTAATAGAAAATGATTATCTTTTCCTGAGGTGACCTTTTAACTTAGACAAAAGTCCAAGTTCATCTGTATGTTTTACTGATATGTCTCTTAATGTTGTTTTCAAGGCGTAGAGTAATACACAGGCATTATTGAGCCAGATTTCCACTATAAAATAACAAGAAACAATCTTCACAGTATAAGTAGTTTTTGACTGCATAGAGAGCTAATGTGAACGACTAGGGGTGAGGTAGTATCTATCTCACCCAGAACACTTGTCTATGCTATATAACTACAATAAATAAGACTTTATACTTCCTCTTGTTTTCTATTTTTTAAAGGTGAGTCCTTTGTGGTCCCTTGAAAATGATGACACTACCCCTCAGTATATGTGACAAGGAAAATAACTTATACTCATATATTTTAATCTCATCCTCCATGCTTTCATATAATCCAATTTGCTATAGGTCATAGAGCTCTTATTTGCAGGAAATGTAGTTTGAGTCAATACACATACACATACACACACACACACACACACACACTTACATGCCATTCAAACTCAGCTATATATAGTAACAGAAAATAGGATATCTAAACAGCATTTAGGGAACATAAAAATTAATTTCTAAATAACACTGGAATTCACCGTAAATGAGTTTTCTAAAGTGCTTGATATAGTTTATTCTCTTAAATATGCAACATGTTTAAGATTTTATGTGAATTACTACTATTATGTAAAACCCATTTTCTTAAGTATAGGAACTTGTGCCCAGACCCTTTCTGTTTCACTACAAATTCCTAACTAAGAGTGCCTAAGTGATCCTCAATGAATTATTTTGTTCTGTTGTATCACAATATGAATTAGATAACTTTATCTGTTGAAATCCTGATTTCCACTATCAGGAACACAGAGAAGAGCATGAGGGGAAGAAAATGACAATAACATGTTGTTAAATAACTACATAACACACTCATAAAAACAATTTATAGTGGCCAATTAACTGTTTACAGCTCTTTAACTTTAGACGGGTTTTCCCCTCATAAGCCTTTTTATTAGATTAAAGAAAAGAATTCTCATTCTTGCTTATTGACCTCTGTCTGCATGCCCCAGAGTAACGTGGTTGGACTCCTGAATATAGATCAGAGTTGAAACTGATTGGTGCCTAACAATGACAAACCTACTTCAAATCCATTTAATTGGTAGAGGCTTTAGTTAAATATATCTAACTTATTATAAATATTAAAAATTAGATTATTTTACTAAAATAGCACAGGCATTTTTATTTCTAAAATGCTGATTCTCACATACAGTTATGAAATACTTTAACAGGCTTAGATGATTCACTCTGCATACATTTGTTCATTTTAGGCAACATCGAAGCCCTATTATGGCTGTTCAGAGCTTCTCCCTTAACATGCTATAGTTGTTTGAAAAACTCAAGCCAAAAGAAAAAAGACTCTCTCTGCACAATCTATGCCAATGAAGCTTTGATAATCAGGCCAATCACCTAATTACAAGTTTGTATTTCTATTCCCACTGAGATGTGCCAATTAAAAGGATTCGACTTTAATTCCAAACAACATATTAATCCTAATTACCTGATGCGTGCACTGCCTGTTTTGAATTTTTAACCCTTTGTGTGTGTGTGTGTGTGTGTGTGTGTGTTTGTGTGTAGTAAATTACAAAGTATATCTATAACCTCAGCTATAGACCATGGTTTCAACAATGAAGCTGGTTCCAAGTTTTCAAAACAAGCTTGTATTGCTATCCAAGTAACTTGAATTAAAAAATGTAACAGCCAGAATCACTGGTCTTGAAGGAATTACTTAACTTGTTGTCTTATTCTCTCATGTTAAAAAGCATACATAAAACTCTGCTTCAGTTCATGATTGCCATCATTGCCTGAAGTAAATTAATTCATTTGGAATACTAACAAGGTGATTCATGTGCTTATTAACTACATTCATTTTCAGCATATTGCAAATTAATTCCATTACTACAAAACTACTTATTTCTGTGTTTTAGTTGCATGGTAAGAACTGATTGCCAAGTCAAAGTCTAATGAACAGCTATAAGAAATCTAACTATTATATTTCTGAGGTAGTACTTAAAGAAGAATTCCTAGCTTTTCGATTCTCCATTGATTCCATGGTTTGGTGACTTTTCCCTTCAGCTTAGAGATCAGAAAATGACAATGCTGAAGAAGGAAAAATGGTCAGTGAAAGGAGAAGATAGATTTCAAAGACATTAATGTCTCTTGGACACCTAGAGTTAAAGTGTAGAAAGAACTTGACTATAGGGCAGAGAAGAATAAAGCCCCTAAACAAATTAAATAATGGTTCTAGGATGTGTGAGTTGGTGACAATTGTAGAAATCAGAGCTCATATTCAGAAGCTAGTTTAAAAGAAATATAAGGGGGAAAAAAAAGAAAGAGTAAAACTGCATCCTTTCTTCTTCAAGCTATAAACTCGAAGAAAAGGAATTTAAAAATTGAAGCAGCTACTTTCAAATGTGATTAATGTCCAGGATGTAATTAAATTTTACTCCTTTAAGGCAGTTACCTTTTTTATCCTGAAAATTCCCATATTTCAAAATGTATTAGATATATTTCGGTATCATCTTACAAAATGTTTGAATCCAAGTTATAATTTAAAATAAATAGAGCTAAAAAAAAGGAAAAGGGAACTAGAAATTGAATAAATGTAAACACTGATCTTCAAATTAGAACCAGAAAGCATGAATAATACTTTGACAAGAAATATAACACAGGGAACCAGATTCAGAAAAGGAAAAAAAAAAAAAAAAAAACTGCCTCTTACCAACACAGATTCTCCCTCTAACCAAGATATTTTGAAGAAACTTAAGTCCTTCTGTGTTCTAAAGAAAAATACAGCACAGAAAAACAGTAACTCTATTTCCCAATGTAGAAAGCCTCAAGACCAGGTTTGCTACACTTACTCATCCTTACTTAGTATGAAAGACTTGGCTTTAGACATCTCAGTACCAGAACACTATAGATAAAAGACTTGTAAAGGAAGTTCAGAGAAGCGTAACAGAAATGATTAAGGGAATATAGGTTTTGACTTATGAAAGATGATTAAAGAATCGAAGTCTCTATAACTGTGCAAAAGGATGACTAACAGGTAAGATGATAAAAGCCTATAAATATCTGAAAGGTATAAGAAGAGAGAGGATAAAGAATTATTGAGCATTTCACTGAGGAGACTATTAAGGTATGAGATGAACAAATGGACTGAGTTAAAATGAGAAAATCTGGGCCAAATATCATAAAGAAGTAACTCTTCAAATGTGTAATACTTCCTAGACTCCAGAGAGAATGGTGAGTTTACTACTTATGAGGTGTTTTTCTGCTCGTCTCGCCCCTGCTCTATATATGCACACTAATATCAACACATACATATGCTAAGAAGAAACACGTAAGAGAGGCTTATTCATAATTTGAATAAAAGCAGCACAGGATTTTTTCATTTAAAATTTTGATGTTTCTTTTATCTCCAGTTTCACAGATGGTTATGTTTACCTCACAATATGTAAGAATTACAAATTTGTGCCGAATAAATTCTGTGTTAGACTATGATGCTGGATGAAGAATAATACTAAGAAACACACAAAATCATAGAATTTCTGAGCTTAAAGGGAAGGAACATCTATTGCTAAACAATCAGCATCCTGACAAATGACTGTCAAGCCTCTGCATGAACCTTTTCCACAATCAGAAATTTTCAAACCCTGAGACTGCCTATGTCATATACAGATTTCTCTGTTACACAGGTCCTTCATTTTGTGAGCTCTGTTTCTGTCTTACTATACTTTATAATTATAGATCCTAACTCCACTAATTCCACTGTTAAAGTTGTACAAAAATGTATTTGAAGGCAGCTACCATAACACACATAGACACTCAGATAAAACCTATATCCTTCAATTATTTTTCATGTCACATTATTTCAACACATCCTTCTATCTCATCTTTATCACCTGTGTTCTTCTACTTGAAGTATCTCCTGAAGTTTAATACCTAGAGCTAACCAAATACTATGAACTTATAGGCAAAAATAAAGATGAGCATCACTATCAATTCATATAAATTATTTCTATTTACTTTACTAGGAGAATATGGCAACATAAGGCTTAGGCTGTCCACTTCCAATGAGATGATTAGTATAAATTACAAAGAGATGAAACAAAAGTGTGAGATGCTCTTTGACTTTAAATATAGTTATATGACATGAGGATTTTGCATTTTTCTACTTTATAAAATTTCTATAAATGACAGAGGATGCCCTCCTTTCAAATGGAAAAGCTGAAGCTGCAATTGGGGATCATCTCTGTTTATTACCTTAGGAAGGCAGGCAACTGATAAATGGATTTGGGGAAGACTGAAGAAATTTTCTGTGATCTAATCCTTTTTTTCTACATTACCTAAAATGGTGGGCAGGAGGTGGCACTCTCCTCTGCTTGTGAATGTATACATGAAACAGTCTAAAGAAACTGACAACTTAAAGCTGATGAAATTGTGAATAATACCTTATTGTGTAAGTTACCTTAAATTTCAACAATCATATTGATAAACGTTTTTATTGGTACATATTTCTTAGTGTTCTGCATCTTTCTTTTACTACTCTTTAATTAATTGAGGACTTAGCAAAAAATAATTAACTTAAATGCCCCACAGTGAGGTAGTTAATGGCTGCCTAAAATATCTATATTTTTGCATAAATTATGGCACTGGTATTTATTCCTTTTTTTTCAATACAAATAGAAGGCCTTATACTTATTTCTGTTAAATTTTATTTAATCAAATTCAGTTTACTCCTTCTCTCTCTACAGTATTTCTGGATTCTGCCTCTAATACTAACAAAACGTTATCATCTTGAGATATATTCTAACAAAATTTTGTTACACAAAATTTGTTACACAAAATTTTTTAAATCTTCAAATTATTCAGAGAAAATAAAGAGTAAGAGAGTCATGATGAATCGTTACACAACTGGAGACACTTTTTCCCAAGTATAAGATCTATCAGGAAATTTTGGATATCATTACCAATAGCTGATGGTCATTAATCAATTATTAATCCATCTGATTTTCCTAACATCTATCACATATCAGGATTATCTACCTAACCATATAAGATCTCATGAGATAACTCATGAAATGAATAGAAGAAATAGTCACACAGTGTTATTCATTATTTGGATAAATATTTTAAATATTAACACTAGTAACCTTATACAATAAATCAGATTTTAATCAGCATATTTGTTATAAACAGAGATCCATAGTTTATACAATATATTTATATATACACAGGTCTGTAGTTATAGTAAACATATACAGATCCATAGTTATAAATGTTATATTCTACATGCTCACAAAATTTAAACATTTAACCTGATATATAAGTATTAAATTTAGAGCTATAAAATATTCAATTTTCTCATAATAACATGCATTAAGCAATTGCTGTTGCATAATATAGATTAAGAGCATAGAGTTCAGATCAGGTGTTAAGAATCCTTGTTCTGACTGTCACAATTAGTACTGTAGAATGAGTCATTGATTATCCTTGGTCTCAGTTTATTCATTGAAACAATGAGAAAACTTCATTAGGTCATTTCTAAATTCTCATCCTTTCCATATATTCTATGAGAGCTAACTTATTTAAAGTAGTTATTTACATTCTTCTGAAAAAGACTGTTTTGAAAAATATAGCATCATTGATACTCAATGTTTTTAATATAAATACTGCCATTTTGAAATGTTATTGTTTGTTTTGCTCAAATGCATTACCATTTGTCTTGTAGTATTTGTTTAATTGAATATGGTGAAATTTTAAGTGGCTTCATTTATTATCATTCCTTGAAACTTGAATAATTTATTTTTATATCCATCATGGTTTTTTATTTTTTGTCTTTTTTTTTTCTGCAATGGACTTTGTAATACTCAAACTTTAAATTCCTTTGGCTTGAGAAAATGATATTTATCAAGTATTGAATTGTGTTATTCCACCAATACCATCTCAATTGCAAAAATGTCACACCATCTTGGCATCCTAAATGAAATGAGATATATTTGCTTTTGCTGAAATCTGTCTCCAAGTAAATGACCTAGAAAAACGCATGAAAATGTGGAATGGTATATGCAACATAATCATGAATCTTCCCCTGTCTAATCAGCTGTATAGGCTTTGGAGAAATGCGAACTGACACTGGCTGATTCTTACTCACCCCCATGAAGACTCTTTCCTGCCACAGCATTTTGATGTTATTCATCATTGTGCTTATTTGGTAGGCAGCTTAGTTTTTAAGAAATACCATAGGGCTTCCCTAGTGACACAGTGGTTGAGAGTCTGCCTGCCGATGCAGGGGACACGGGTTCGTGCCCCGGTCCAGGAAGATCCCACATGCCGCGGAGTGGCTGGGCCCGTGAGCCATGGCCGCTAAGCCTGCGTGTCCGGAGCCTGTGCTCCACAACGGGAGAGGCCACAACAGTGAGAGGCCCGCATACCGCAAAAAAAAAATAAGAGAATACCATAATGACCTTTGAAAAAAATATATAAAGTTTCAACCTAAACTGCTTGCTTACATTCTCCCTATTCTTCTCTACCTTATCAACATAACCTTTAAACCATGTCCTTAAACAATATTGAGAAAGTGGATACTACGCCACCTATTTGTTACATTCTGAGTGACCATCATGCCCAACTAAAAACCTGTATGTTGAGTGACATCAGAAAGATGCCAGAATAGAAAGTCCCCCATTGATATCCTCTCTCAGCAACAATAATTTGACAGCTTATCCACAGACAAAGTGACTTTGTGGGAGCTTTTGGATCCAGGGAGGAGACTGTGAAACCCAGTGGAGCCTAAGACTGAGGAGGACCTTTTGAGAAGGCAGGCCCATGCCCAGGTGACAGGATCACCAACTGTGGTTCCAGATACAGACCAGGAAACAGCTCTGTCCCCCTGTAGAATCAGTTATAGCCCTGTTTGGTCTTGGTCCTGCCACCAGCACCATCTGCCAGGAACCCTCCAAGAGTCACATTCACCCCTGCCACAGGTAACAAGCCCAAGCCTTCCAACCTTGGTCCCATTGGTAGACCTTGAAGTGGCCTGAAGCCTGGCTCCAGCCACTCTTGGCCACCAGTCATAATCTTATATTCACCCAGGAATCAGTCAGCAGACACACCTGTCCATGCTGAGGCAGGCTCTCTGACCTCAGTCCAACTGCCAATCCTGAAGCAGCCCTGTAACTTGGCTCCTCTCAACTGCAGACAGAGAATACTCCTGCACACCCAGGGACCTTCCTGGAGACACAGCCATCTGAACCCCAGAGGTAAGCCCACCAAACTATGGAACTTTAAGTAGCCCTGTAACCCAACTCCAGACCCTCACTGCTGCAGTCACACAGCAATCCTGCCTACCCAGGGATCCACTGGGAGTCATGCTGATCTGTTCCCCAAGAGGTAGACCTGCTGACCTCAGTCTCTACAGTGGATGCTGAAGGAACCATGGATGTTTCCAGCCATGGTCCAGGACCAATTCTATCCACCCAGGGACCTGCCCAGTGACTTGTCAGGAGCCATCCCAGAGACGTGTAGGGAGCCACAGCCATCCACACAAGCCCACTATCTGCAGACCCTGAAATGGGCACTTGCACTAATGCCTGCCCTACTGGAAGACTCTAAAGTGGACCTAGCAGCAACCGTGAGATTTGGCTCCAATCCTGCTCAACTGTAATCATAGCGACAATACAGAGACAGCCCAGGGACCTAACAGGAGATCTTCACCTGCTAAAACCAGTCTGTAAAGACCAGAAGAAGTGTTTGCTCCTTCAAATACACAGACACCGACACAAGGCGACACAGATCACAAAGAATGAGACAAACAAGACACCAATAAAGGAAATTATAAAACTCCAGTAAATGACCCCAAAGAAATGGAGATCTACAAGTTGTCTGATGAAGAATTCAGAATAATCATCTTAAAGAAGCTCAAAGAGATGCCATAATCCAGATGTATAAGTAAACAAAGTCAAGAAAACAATGAATGAAAAAAAAAGAGAATTTGGTCTTCCCTGGTGGCACAGTGGTTGAGAATCTGCATGTCAATGCAGGGGACACGGGTTCGAGCACTGGTGTGGGAAGATCTCACATGCTGTGGAGCAACTGGGCCCGTGAGCCACAACTATTGAGCCTGCGCGTCTGGAGCCTGTGCTCCGCAACAAGAGAGGCCGAGATGGTGAGAGGCCCGTGCACCGTGATGAAGAGTGGCCCCCGCTTGCCGCAACTAGAGAAAGCCCTTGCACAGAAATGAAGACCCAACACAGCCAAAAATAAATAAATAAATAAATTTATTTTTTTTTAAATGAGAATTTTAATGAAGAAATAGAACAATAAAAAAAGAATCAAACAGAAATTCTGTAGCTTAAGAATACAATAACAAAACTGAAAATTTTAATAGAGAGCTTCAAAAGCTCACTCAGTCCTATAGAAGAAATAATAGATGAACTCAAAGACAAGCCATTTGAAATTAGCTAGTTATAGGAACAACAACAACAAAAAGAAAGAAAAAGAGTGAAGAAAGCATACTTATGACATACTATCAAAAGGGCAAATTTATACATATTATGGGAATCTGAGAACTAGAAAAGAGAGAAAATGATAGAAAGCATATTTAAAGAAATAATGGCTGAAAACTTCCCAAATCTTAGGAGAGATGTGGACATGAAGCTACATGAAGCTCAAAGACCAAGAAAGAGTAACCCAAAGAAGATTATGCCAAGGCACATTATAACCAAATTGTCAAAGATCAAAAAAAGGAAAAGGAATTTTGAAAGCAGTAAGAGAAAAGAGACTCATTACATACAAGGACTGAGCCCCACTGACCCCAAGGAAATCAGATTTCTCAGCAGAAACCTTGCAGAACAGGAGGGAGTAAGATGATATATTCAAAGTGCTCACAGAAAAATAAAATGCTGACCAAGAATACTATATCTGGTAAAGGCAAAGATGTCCTTCAGAAATATTCCCCAATACAAAAGCTGAGGGAGTTCATCACCACTAGACCTGCCTTACAAGAAATCCCAAAGGAAGATCTTCAAGTTTAAACAAAAGGACACTAAAGTAACAACATGAAAACATATGAAATTAAAAAACTCAAAGTAAACATATAGTCAAATCCTGAATAGTCTAGTACTGTGATGGTGGTATATTAATCATTTTGACTTTATCATAAAAGTTAATAGACAAAAGTATTAAAAGCAAATATGGCTACACTAATTTGCTAATGGACACAAAATATAAAAAGATCTAAAATGTGACATCAGTAGAAAAAAAGGTGTGCTGGGGAGAGTAAATGTGCAGGTTTTTGCTTGTTTTGTTTCTGCAACTGAAGTTAAGGTGTTATCAGCTTAAAACAGACTGTTATAACTATAAGATGTCTTATGTAAACCTCATGGTAACCACAAAGAAGAAACCTCTAGTAGACACACAAAAGCGAAGAAGAAAGAAATCAAATCATGCCACTATTAAAAAATCAGCAGATCACAAAGAAATATGCTAAGAGAGGAAGGGAGAAATAAAGGAATGCCAAAACAGCTAGAAAGCAATTAACAAAGTGGCGATAGGAGTCTTTATCTACCAATAATTACACTAAATGTAAATAGATTAAATTCTCCTATCTAAGGACACAAAGTGGTGGAACAGTTAAAACAAACAGGATCTAACAATATGCTACCTACAAGAGACTCACTTTAACTTTAAGAACACACATAGGCTGAAAAAGAAGGGAAGGTAAAAGATATTTTGCTAATTGTAACCAAAATAGAGCAGGAGGCAATACTTTTATCAGACACAATAGATTTTCAGTCAAAATCAGTCACAGGAAACAAAAAAGGTCTATATTCAATGACAGATGGGTCAATTCATCAATAGGATACAATAATTGTAAATATATATACACTCAACATTGGAGCACTTAAATATACAAAGCAAACATTAATAGAACTGAAGAAATAGATAGCAATACAATAATACAACAGGACTTTATTACCCCTCTTTCATCAATGTCTAGACCATCCAGACAGAAAATCAATAAACAGCAGACATGAATAACACTATAGAATAAATGACCCTAATAGACATGTACAGAACAATCCACCCAACAGAATTAGAAAACTCATTCTTCTCAAATACACATGGAACATTCTCCAGCATAGATCATATGTTGGGCCACTAAACAAGTCTTAACAATTTTTAAAAGATGGAAATCATACCAATTATCCTTTCCTTCCACAATGGTATGAAATTAGAAATCAATAACTGGAGGGAAAATGGAAAACTTACATGTATGTGAAAATTAACACACTTCTAAACAACCAAAGAAAAAATCAAAAGGGAAATCAAAAGGTATCTTGAGACAAACGAAAATGGAAATAAAACATACTAAAACTCATGGGACGCAGCAAAAGCAGTTCTAAGAGGGAAGTTTACAGCAATAATCACCTACATTAAGAAAAAAGAAAGACTCAAACAACCTAACATTATACCTCAAGGAAATATAAAAAGAAAAACAAATGCAGCCCAAAATTAGTATAAGAAAACAAATAATAAAGATAAAAGCAAAAAAATGAAATAGAGATTAGAAAGACAATAGAAAAGATCAATAAAAATAAAAGATGCTTATTTGAAAAGATAAACAAAACTGACAAACTTTTATCTAGACTAAGAAAAAATAAGAAGGAACTCAAATAAAATTATAAATGAAAGATGAGACATTGTAACTGTTACAAAAAAAAATAGAAAGGATCATAAGAAATTACTATGAATAATTATACACCAACAAATTGGATAAACAATAAGAAATGGATAAATTCCTAGAAACATACAACCTACCAAGACTGAATCATAAAAAAGACAGAAAATTAAAGCACACTAATAAAAAGTTAGGAGACTGAAGCAGTAAACAAAAACTTCTTCAAAGAAAAGCCCAGAACCAGATGGCTTCATAGGTGAATTCTACCAAACATTTAAAACTGAATTAATGTCAATTCTTCTCAGATTCTTCCAAGAAACTGAAGAGAGGGAACACTTCCAAACTTATTTTATGAGATCAACATCATCTTGATAACAAAGGAAGTAAAAGAACATTAGAAAAGAAAATTACAGTCCAATATTCCCAATAAAATACAAGCCAACCTTATTCAACAGACATTAAAAGAATGATCCACCACGATAAAGTAGGATTTATCACTGGAATGCAAAAACAGTAAGATAGTTCAACATATGCAAATCAATAAACGTGATTCAACATATTAAAATAATGAAGGATAAAAACCATATGATCATCTCAATAGACAGAAAAAGTATTCAACAAAATTCAGCATAATTTTCTGACAAAAACTGTCAACAAACTTGATATAGAAGGAGTGAATGTCAACATAATAAAGTCCATATATGACAAGAACATCATATGACAGCTAACATCACATTCAATGGTGAAAAGCTGAAAGCTTTTTCTCTAAGATCAGGGACAAGAGTGCCCATTTTTAACACTTCTATAATTTTCAACTTTGTCTCTATTCTTTTCAAAATAGTACTGTGGTTCCTAGCCTGAGAAATTAAGAAAGAAAGAGAAATAATTGGCATCCATATCACAAAAGAAGTTAAATTGTCTCTCTTCGTAGATCCCATGATCTACATAGAGATCTATATAGAGAAAACCCTAAAGACCAAACAACTCTGAGAACTAATTAAAAAATTCAGTGATGTTACAGGATACAAAATTAATATACAAATGTCAGGTGCATTTCTATATACAAACAACAAACTATCTGAAATGAAATTAAGAAAACAATCCCATTTACAATAGTATGAAAAAGAATGAAATAGTTAGGACTACATTAAACCAAGGAGGTAAAAGATCTGCACACTTAAAACTATCAGACACTGATAAAATAAACCGAGGCAGACACAAATAAAATGAGGAAGACATAAATGGAAAATATCCTACGTTTGTGGTTTGCAAGAATTAATATTTTTAAACTTGCCAAATTATGCAAAGTGATCTACAGATTCAATGCAATCCCTATCAAATTTACCATAACATTTTTCACAGAAATAGAAATAATATCATAAAACTTTCATGAAACCACAAATAGACAAATGGACCACACACAGCCAAAGCAATCTTGAGAAAGAAAAACAAAGCTGGAGGAATTACACTTTCTGATTTCAAATTATATTACAAAGCTCTATTAATCAAAACACTATGGCACTGGCATAAAAACAAACACATAGACTGATGGAACAGAGAGCCCAGAAATAAACCCACACATTTATATTCAACTAATCTTTGACAAGGTCACCAAGAAAAATACAAAAACGATAGTCTCTTCAATAAATGGTGTTGGTAATTTGGATAACTACATGCAAAAGAACGAATTTGGACTCTATTTTATGCCATATATAAAATTTAATTTGAAATGGATTAAAAACCTAAATGTAAGATCCAAAATCCTAAGACTCCTAGAAAAAAATCATAGGGAAAAAAATATCTCCTTTCTATTGGTCTTGGAAATGATTGTTGGATATGACACCAAAAGCACAGGTAACAAAAACAAAAGTAAATAAGTGGGACTACATCAAACTAAATAGTTTCTGTATAGCAAAAGAAACAATCAACAAAATGAAAAGGAAACCTACAGAATGAGAGGAAATATTTGCAAATCATATATCTTATAAGAGGTTAATATCCAAAATGTGTAAGGAACTCATATAACTCAATAGCAAGAAAACAAATAACCTGATTGAAAATGGTCAACAGACCTGAACAGACCAAAGAAGACATACAGATGGACAACAGATACATGAAAAGGTGTTCAACATCATTAATCATCTAGGAAATGCAAATCAAACCCACAATCAAAATCACCTCACATCTATTGGGATAAGTAGTATTAAAAAGACAAGAGATAGCAAGTGTTGGCAAGTGTACAGAAAAAAGGGAACTCTTATACTGTTTGTGGGAATGTAAACTGGTATAGCCACTATGAAAAACAATGTGGAGAATCCTCAAAAAATAAAAAAATAGAACTATAATATTATCCAGAAATTCTACTTCTGGATTATCCAAAGTAAATGAAATCAATATCTCAAGGAAATACATGCAATCCCATGTTCACTGAAGAATTATTCACAAGAGCCAAAATATGGAAACAAACTAAGTGCTCATTGACAGATAAATGGATAAAGAAAACATTATGTATTTGCAATATATGTATATGTCATATATTCATTGTATATTGTATATATTATATTTTATGTATAATATATAATTAAATAATATTCAGCCATAAATAAGAAGGAAATCCTTCCATTTGTGACAACATGGTTGAACCTGGAGTACATAATGTGAAGTGAAATAAGCCAGACACAGAAAGACAAATATTGTATGATCTCACTTATGTGCATTATCTAAAAAATTGAACTCCGTAAAGCACTGTAGAATTTAAAGACTCCTTCCATTAAAAATAAATAAATAAGAACTTCCCTGGTGGTCCAGTGGGTAAGACTCCACGCTCACAATGCAGGGGGCCCGGGTTCGATCCCTGGTCAGGGAACTAGATCCCACATGCATGCCGCAACTAAGAAGTCCACCAGCTGCAACTAAGACCCGGTGCAGCCGAAATAAATAAAGAAATAATAAATAAATAAATATTTTAAAAAATAAAAATAATTAATTAATTAATTAACATAAATTTAAAAGTTGAACTCTTAGAATCAGAGAGTAAAATGCTGGGTTCCCTGGCCTGGTAGGTGGGGGAAATGGGAAAATGTTGGTCAAAGTGTACACACTTTCAGTTATAAAATGAACTAAGTTCTGGGCATCTAATGTACAGCATGGTGATTATAGCTAATAATACTTGAAATAATAATACTATGTATACTTGAAATTTGCAAAAATAATATAGCTTGTGTTCTCACCATGCACAAAAATGTGATACTATGTGAAGTGATGGGTGTATTAATTAACTTAATTGTAGTAATCATTTCACAATGTATACATATATTAAGACACCACATTGTACACCTTTAAAAGAAAAGCATGTTGTACAACCTAAGAAATAAAATGAATAGCTGCTGAGAAAAAATAAAAATAAAATCTTGCATGTTATTCACATAGTTCTAAGGCTGTCATCACCTGCACTTTTCTCTTCCTCTATTCACTCATGCTTTCTTTCTCCTCAGAATAACTCTTAAAGACAGTAGAAGTCTTTTTGCCTCTGCTACTCTACTGTATGACATAATAGGACTTGATTTTGAAACTTCCCTTTCAAATAGACATGTTAACTGTGGAAAGTTAAAGAAAAAGAAAGAAAGAAAAAGGAAAGAAGTCTTAAAGGGAAAATAACTGGAAGTACTTGCAATATTAATCCTAATAATACTGTTGCCTTTTCCTTCCAAGTATTTCCCTTGCTATTCCATTGGGCTTCTAACTCATTAACAGTACCACCATAGCATTAATTTTACAGGTACAGAATGCTTTAATGTCAAAATCATATCAAAATGATCTTTTACCATCTGATATTCATTTCACACAACATAAAAATGAGCAAAGTGCCTATATTTACAGAAGATGAAAATAAATAAAATATGTTAAGAACAGCTTTTTGTTAAAATAATTGTGTAACAGAAAAAGATAAAACTTGTTACTTATAATTGATATATTTTTATAAGCTATAATGATCAAATAGTCTTCTGTAAGAAACCTCAAAATACAAGCTCTTAGTATTAATTTTTTTCTTTTCCTGTGGGCTACAAATAGCAAAAACAGGCTCTAGTTCTTTGTTTCACTAAAGTCATCCTTAGATAGTTGAAGAAAACACTTATTTTTGACATGAAACATGAAGAACTTTGCATATATTTAAAATGGTTTCAAGTTAAATACATAATTAACTTGAAGATTAGCCATTGTAAATTTATAGTACTTTATACGATAAAAATGAAACTAATTATTTCCTACTATTTTGGAAAAAATAAGATTGTAACCACATATGTCATGTCAGGGCTAAGAGCTGAATACAGTGAGAAAACAATAATTTTTAAATTGTTTCAATTAAGTCTTCTCTTCCCAAAGCTAATTAAACAAGACTTTTGTCTTGATCTGAAGTATAATGTATTAAAATATGTTGACAGAGTCGGAAAATGTGTAATGCAAGAAATTTATACATTTCCATGTAGCTATTGCTTTTTTTGATAAGCTTTGTGTAAAAATTAGCCTTAAAGAAAAACAAGGCCAAATTTGAACATTTTTTAATGTGTATATGTGGATGTTAACTCAAGTAGATATTTGCCTGTGTATTAGTTTTCTATTGCTGTATGACAAACTACCAAAAATTTAGTGGTTTAAAACAATGCATTTTTATAATCTTATCGTTTCTTTGTCCAGGCACAGCTTGACTGGATCCTCTGACAGGGTCTCTCACAGGCTACACTCAGGGTGTCCACCTGGGCTTTATTTTCACCTGGAGACATAAGTGGGGATGAATCAACTTCCAAACTGGTAGCCCTGGATTCTTGCTGGCTGTCAGCTAAAGGTTACCCTCAGCTCCTAGAAAGAGGTCAGCCATAGTTCCCTGCCACGTGGCCCTTTTTCTTGGGCAGTTTACATATTCAAGGCCAGCAGTACAGTGGGAGCAAGACTGCTAGCAAGACAGTCTTATCAAATGTAAGGTAATCGGAGGAATGACATCCTTTTTCCCATAGTCCACATGTTAAAAGCAAGTCACAGGTAAGGGGATTACACAATGCATGAATACTCAAAAGTGGGAATCATTGGAGGCCACCTCAGGGTCTGTTTGCCACTGCAACTTGCAAAATCATATAATTTTCCAGATTAAAAACAAGTAGATACATTAGTAATTAGGAAGGAAGAGTTCAGAACATATAAAATGCTACCTGAAGAGGTCATACACTAAAATGCTGTTCTGGCCACATCATTTCTTTCAAATCACACCCTTAGCTTCAGTGAAATGGTCAATTATGGGTCAATGGTTGTACCATTAAATGTAGGAGCTGGGCTTCCCTGGTGGTGCAGTGGTTGAGAGTCCGCCTGCCGATGCAGGGGACACGGGTTCGTGCCCCGGTCAGGGAAGATCCCACATGCCGCGGAGCAGCTGGGCCCGTGAGCCATGGCCGCTGAGCCTGCGTGTCCGGAGCCTGTGCTCCACAACGGGAGAGGCCACAACAGTGAGAGGCCCGCGTACCGCAAAAAAAAAAAAAAAAATGTAGGAGCTGAGTTTAGTCATTTATTCTACTGATTTATAGCTAGATAAATAGATAAGTAGATAGACACACGCATACCCTCAGAGTACCATGTTGTGGTAAACTGGTGCACAACAATTGCCTCTAATTTACTCTTGTCTCCATGCTCATCTGTATCCCTCACCCTTGCAAAATTCCATCCTGCACCGACCTTGTACTTGGCCATGTGACTTGCACTGGCCAATGGAAGACAGTAGCAAATGTGTCACAAGCAGAGGCTTCAATAGTAATTAAGCACTGGGGCTTGCCTTCTCTCCATTCTTGAAACTTGTCACCATCATGGAAACAAACCTGGACTAGCCACTGGATGATGAGAGATCCATAAACCCACTTGCTGCTGTTACCCCAGCCAACAGTCATTCAAACCTTAAAAGAAGAGCTGTCCACCAGACCTGCAGCTGACTGCAGATATATGAGAAGACTCAAGTTAAACCATCATGAGAACTTTCTTGCTGAGTCCAACCCAAACTGATGATGAACAGAATTAGAAGCTAAAAGAAGTGTGGTTTAAATCCACTAGGTTTTATGGTTGTTAGTTAAGCAGCAAAATATAGCCAATAAATACATCTATTGATTATATCTAATAATTATAGACACACATATATATGTATACACACACAAAAATGTGTGTATGTATGTATAAAACCCCAGGTCCATAAATATTTCTTGATACTGGTTGTATTTTAGGAGGAAGCTAAATAAAGTGAATATCTTTTTATAAGTATTCCTTATATTACTAAACTATAATTTCCTGTTTTCTATTTTTTTTTTAGCAACAAAACAACTGTTAGGACTGTGCCCAGCAAAGATCATTACTGAACAATGAAATATTTTGAAATAGATTTTATTTCCTCTTTTTCTCAAGAAGGAATTGCTGATGCCTGATTGTAGTGAGCAAGTCTGTAATCAAACAAGTTCTAACAAGAATTATATTACTTCAGTCATTTTTAGTAACCAGGACATTACAGCTGTCTTTACGGTGTGTAAGAAAACAACAATTTAATTAGCTATATTGTGGAAGGGGACACAGATAGAGATATTTAAAAAGGTGCAGCATATATCAAAGAAAGGAAAGTTGCTGTAGTTTTGTTTTTATGAGAAAAGGAGCTAAAATATACCTCTACTCTAACAGAAAGGAATTACTACTTCATCCTTTTATATTGATGAACTAAAAGCAAAGATGTTTGTGGGTATTTTTGAAGTATGTTCTCAAAATAGTGAGGAGGATTTAAAAAGTTTTGCATATCATAAAAATGTTGGGACTTCCCTGGCAGTCCAGTGGTTAAGACTGTGTGCTTCCACTGCAAGGGGTGCGGGTTCAGTCCCTGGTTGGGGAACTAAGATCCCACATGCCATGTGGTGCAGACAAAAAAAAAAGTTGCTCTATGTCATTTAACTGACATTAGAATTTAAATAAATCCACACTGATTAAATTTAATGTTTTCTCTTTTATTGTTATAATTTGTAAAACATACACTGTAATCTTAACTGCTTCTCTGTCTACTCATCGACAAAATATCTGGATGAAAGTGAAAGATTAATTACCTAGGTGTTTAAATGGTGAGCATATAAACATAATAACCACATGTAAACACTTCAGGGAATTTTTTTAACCTAATAATTCCTGCCATCATATTTATTTAAAGATCAATAAGGGTCTTAAAATATAAAGTGGTTAAAAGATCCCCTACTTCCCAATAATCACCAAATCCCAAAGATCTTGTTCCCTAAGTACCCCTTGAATCTACTTTTTCTCTCCAATTCTCCACAATTAATTTAGATCTGGTCCTCTTCACTTTTTGCCTGGATTACTGCATTGGCTTCTTAAATTGTCTCTTCCTCCTCTCTTGTTGTTTCCTGATCTTTGGACATCACATTACAGGAAGGTAAAATTACTAGTAGTTAGTTGAATATACTATTTTATTTCATATCTTTATGCATATTTATGTGCTAAAATACCATTTACTATTATTCATTTTATGAGTACTTATTCATTCTCAAAAACTTGGCCTAGATATTTCCTCCAATTATATTAAATGGTCCAAATGGTTTAATAAATTCTGCTCTCTTCTGCATTTATATCCTCTTCATTTTTGTGTGTATCTTACACAAATTTTTATTGTCATGTAGGAGACTACTTTATTGATGATAATAGAAATCTTTTCAAAAACCACATAAGCCCGAGCCTCAAGAGATTTTAGGAAATGGACAAAATAAATTAATAAATGTATCTTTTTCGACCTTAAGTTCACATTTCTTACATTCTCTCAATAAAATAAATTGCTAATAAAATCACATTCTCAGCAGATGCAAGAGACCCACAATATTCCTTGGCATCTTCTTTGTCTTACTCTATGGAGTCTCATTTCTCTTGCTCTCCACTTCGGTTAAATTTTAATGTATGCTCCTTTAGAAACTCCCCTATTAAAAGCAAAAAACAAACTCTAAACTTCTCTTTTCATGGCTCTTCTTTGATCATGACCAGGAATACGAGACCTCTGCTGTTTAACCAAGTAACGATGTAGTTCTTTACATTTACTGATTCAATAAATATCTGTGGCGCACCAAAAATGCACAGTAAGATAAGCTCCTCAACTTTCTGTACTTGAGGAAGATGCTTTTTAATCTCATATGTGAGCAAATCAAGGATGACATACCTTTTTTACTTTGAGATCTATCTTACACAAAGAGTTCATTATCAAGTTCAAGGACCCATAAATAAGACTTTTTAAATCTCTATAATTTTCCAGGTGATATACAGTTACTTTCTGGTCCGCACTTTAATTCATTGCTACCAGTTCCAATAGCTCCCATCTTCTCTTCATTGCTGAAAACTCATAATATCAAAGATGAACTAATTGCTTTTGTATTTTACTTTTCTTCTTTTTAAATTAAAATTTGTATTTTGATGCCCAAATAATACATGGTATAAATAAGAAAGAAGCACATAACTAGTTTTTAAGAGCATGATGTGGATGCTCAAGAAATAATAATAATAGTTCTATTACTATTATATCTTTATCTTAATTTAACTTCATGGAATAATAAGGATTTATCATTTAATTTCTCTATTAAATATGACTTACCAATCTGAACTTAAGGTAAGAGATATAGGTCAACAAAGAATCACAGAATTTTAAGGTTGAAAGAGATCACTAAGTCCAAATCTCTCATTTTATAGACATGGAAACTTAGGTCTAAAAAGAATAACTGATTTTCCTGTGGCCAAATAGTCCTTGGAAGACCAAGACTGGGAATTTCTGACTTCAGATTCAGTTTTCTATTCAACTTTCCTTATTCAAACATATGTATATTTGCATTTTGATTAACATCACATGTATCATACGACATTTCTTAGTTACCTTGAATAGTATTCTTCAAAGAGTAACCTTGCTTCCAATGAACTAAATACTAAAACCCAGCTATCAGTGTTCAAACCTTGAGGATTCTTCTCTGCATTAAAGCCTGTATGTGAGCTATCTGGATGACTGGTGATATCTCTCTGCTCTACTTTCTGTACCTCGGGAGATCCAGTAAATTCTCCTCTCCATTGCCCTGTCTCAGCCTTCAGAGCTTTGGCATTACACTCCACGAAGGCTGACAGTGCTTTGGAGGGATTTTTCTCATCTCATCCTCGTTCTACAACATGAGGTTTTAATGATTGATTAAACAACATATTAAATATATGTGTGATGTAGAGTACAGTTCATATCATTGAATAACTACAATCTCATTGATATTAAGAATGTAAACTATTGATTAAGGTACTTTGGTATGTCACTTTGAGAAAAGCATCTGAAATCTCTTGCACAGTGAATTATTGTTCAACATAATTTTCTAAAGTGAGAGAAACATATAGCTATTGGTCTACAGAAATAGTGGTTTTCCAATCAAGAAATTTTGATTTGACTATATGAATTAAATTAGTACAAAAATAAACACAGTACCATTCTCATAGCAGGCAAGAATATTAGATATGCCTTAAAGAAAATTAATGGAATATAATAAATCTCTTCCATTATTTCCCCTTTTTTTTTCTTATAGAAATAAACTTAAGAAAGAAACCCGAATGACTGCATGAAAATTCATGATGTTAATTTTTTTTTTTGCTGTACGTGGGCCTCTCACTGTTGTGGCCTTTCCTGTTGTGGACGCACAGGCTCAGCGGCCATGGCTCACGGGCCCAGCCGCTCCACGGCATGTGGGATCTTCCCGGACCGGGGCACGAACCCGTGTCCCCTGCATCGGCAGGCGGACTCTCAACCACTGAACCACCAGGGAAGCCCCTCATGATGTTATTTTAATCTATAGGTAAATATGGCTGTAAAACATTTATGAAGAAGTGAATTTTTTTAAAAAAATTAGGGTTAAGCAACTTTTATAAACAAAACTGAGTTTTTATGAGACTAAATATTTTTATTTAACTATTTCCACTATCGATCTAAAATTATTTTAAATAAAATTCTTTGCATATATTTTTCAAAAAGTTATTTTCATTCTTCATTCTTTGCCATTGACAACTACAATTTTGAAATAGCTAGTGTCTTTAAACATATCAAGTAATATCATAAAACAAAATATACCCTAATTTAGTTAACTTTTCAACAGCATATAAGCCATTCATAAGTAGTTCAAAGAGACTAATAATATTTGTGTATCTCAACTCCACACAATTCCTCTAGTCATTATTCTAAATTCCTTTATCTCCTGAACTTTCAAGTGAAAATTCTAATAAAAGTGAAAATTTTAAATGTGCTACATTATACAGTATATCTAAAAATGAAAGAATGATTTTTGCCATACAAATGAAATTACATACCAAACACTGTAATAAACACAGGCAGCAAAATCAAAGCTTATGATTGACATAATTTTTCAAATTGACAACATTAAGGGTTTCTGATGTCATCTCTTTGTGAGCAATATTTTGGCAAGTACTTTTTTCTTCCTTATTTGACTTGTCACATATGTCAAAGATGATTGATTATCATGCTGGCAATGAATGAATAAAATACCACACCCAGAAGTCTGTGGCAAAGAATTCTTACCACATGAATATGATATTATTTAACAAATGCAAATAGATGATGTATCTTATTTATTTACTTACTTATACAGCTTTCATTTATTCACTCAGTATTCATAGTTTTAGTTTGTGGCTGTCAGTGTCATTGAGATACATTAGTTTCACTTATTTAATTCTCAGATTCTATTCTTTTTAACACTAATGTGAATAAAATGATATTATAACTTAGTATTGAAATGGATAACCTGTCATAAAACTTGTTTCAATCATCTTAAAGTATTTTTCAGTAAAACATTTGAGGCTCTATTTTCAGTAATCTGCTCATTGATTACATTCAACTACACAAAATGCTAAACAAAGGAAATGAAATCCTGGCAACAAATTCTAAGGGACTTACCGAACTACAGTTTAGAAACAGACACAGAAACAACAACAACAAAAATATATATTTATATATATATTTATTTATTTGCTTGCTTGTTTATTTATTTATTTTACAAACTTGGGAATTATGTGCCTTAAAATGCTTTTTAACCAAATAAGAAATAGGGAAGTAGAGTGATGAAATAACTTGACCAAAATCACCCAGCTAGTAAATTCTTCTCAAATTGTCACCTTAAATTGATTCTTTATCTCTAAACCTTGCATTCTTTCCTCTAGAAAATTTAGTTGATCCCTAAGCTTTAGCTGTAATATGCCTTCATATACATCAGGAGTAAATAATGGTTAACATTTCTACTAATTTCAACTACCACAGAAAACCTTATACAGTATCGCACTGTTCATTAAACCACATAGTTATGAATATGACACATGTGAATTTGAAATTCAGTGAAATTAATAAGAAAAAGAACCTGTTTTGCCCAGTGTGACAGTTACACTTTGCTACATAAGAAGCCACCTCAAATGCAGTAGATTAAAACAGCAGTGTACTATTTTTCACAAATCTTTGGTCTAAGTGGGTAATTCCTTTGCTGTTTCAACTGTGCTCCTTAATGCTGCTGCATCTAGCTGAGAAGTTGGCTGGGGTTGGGTTCATCTGCAACGTTTAGAGTACCTGGGCCTCTCTCTAGGTGTCTTTTATCCTCAAGGAGACTAGATCAGGCTGAGCTTCCTCACATGCGATACCTACATTACAAGAGAATACAAGGTCTGGTGACTGGCTCAGAAATTGCACAGCAGAGAAATGTGTCATTTCTGACACATTCCATTAATCAAAGCAAGACCCAAGGCTATATTCAAAGGGGTAGAGAAATAGAATTCACCTCCCAATGGAAAGAGCATCACTGGTACATTGAACTAGGGATTTCAAACTAGGGCATAATTGTAATAACAATATTTGCTTTACAGCATGAATGCAAATGTACTCTATGTATTTCAAACTAGATTTCTGTGAGGTAAATTTTTCAATATATACTATGCAATTTCTCCTCTATGTATTTCTCTCAATTGTGAGATGCCTTCAAGACTTAAACTTAGCTCTTTGTATTCTCCTTCCTTTTTAACTTCTTTGGGGACCTTTTCCACATTTACTTTTCTTGGAAAACTATAATGGTAACCTACAAATATATTCTATTATGTAGGTTAATGTCACTGCATCAAACCTTAAATGTCTAAAATTAGATTTATCCTAGAATTCCTAACCCTCTGTCAGTGCTACCTCTCTTTTTCAGGTTTGCTTTTGAGTAATAACTCAGAATAGTGGTTTTAAATGTTGTTAGCAAATGAGCAATTTTTTTAAACAAAATCTATATAGAATCTCAATATATAAACATGGTAACTAGTATAAGTTTATTCTTAAGATAACATTTATTTATTATCATTTCAATTAATGAGAAAATTGAAGCTGTTTAGAGTTAAAAGTTTAATAATCTTTGAAGATTATTAAATGATGGTTGCTACTGTACATTAGCCTAACACCTAATGTCTTTCTGTTTGTTTGGACTGCATAATATAGATAAAATCCTGATTCAAACAGATAAGCAGCTACAACTGCTAACTTAAAATTTCAAGATATTCTTTAACTTCACATAATGCTTACAAAAAGTATAATAGAAAAATGTGCACTTCAAAGTTGAATCACTATCAATAATAAAATTGCTGGCCCTCCTTATAATAAATTTGAAAGTCAAAGTTATAATAACACAGAAATATCAATAAGACAATTTCAATCCTTGATTGGTTGAGTTTGTGGTGTAAAACCTGCAGATATAGAGGATCAACTGTATTCAATGTATTACACCATTTTATATAAGAGACTTGAGCATTCTTGGATTATAGCGTCAGGGGGCTCCTAGAAACAATCCCTGGTGGATAGCAAGGGACAACTGTCTTCCATGGCATGGCTTGTATTCATTTATTGTTGATAATGATTATGCCCTGACATAGATGATCCTGAGTCTTGACTGGAAGTCATTCCACTAATTTGCTTAGAAGCAATAATCTGAAGAAGTAACTGAGCAGTCCTTTCTTTGTATTGTATTCAGTCAGAGTGCATCAGATGACAAATTTCTTTAATTGTATAGCTCTTTCAATTTAAACATGTGGGCACACATGGGTCTCTATGCATACACAGCAAATACCTTTTCCTACCCTGTAGTAATGGCAAAAAGTTCTCAACTGTTGGGAAAACTGGTAAAGTAGTCCTGTTCAGGCTTCAGAGGCAGAAGAAGGCCTCTGACTACCTTGTAACCCTGCCTGGACTGTGTGCCTGCTTGCACACCTAACAACGGTTACTAACAACTCAAGCAGCATGTACAATAAGAAAGGGAGTGGGTCTTGGAATTTCTTGAGCCCTGGGGACCTGGCCAGTCCCCTGGGGTCTAAAAATATTGTGACTCACATGGTGAAATCAACAGCATATTGAACCAGAGCTGCATTGAACCAACAGCATATTGAACCAGAGCTTCATTTTTGCATGCAAACTGATGATATCAGTTTGAAGCCTGGGATTATAAACAGAAGCTCCCAGAACTACAGTTTGAAGTCTCACCCATAGGGTGGACTCACAGCCCGGGACCTTCCCAACTGGGACTCCAGACTGCTGTTCAAGGGACTTCGCAGCACTGCTTGGATCTGGATGTAGCTGCTTCTCCAATTTGGTGATGTATAAACCTCTGTCTTTACTATTCTTTTTAGTTATACTGTTCTTTTCTTAATTAGTATACTGTAATCTTTGTTAATTCAATAAACTCTCTCTAAATTCTTGTTTAACTGAGTGTTATTTTGCCAGAGAATCCTATGAACCTTGAAACCGAAAGTAAGGCTTTCGGCAAAACACCTGTCCAGTATAACATTTTTCAGACCTATCACACATTAAAAATTGGATAAATCAAGATACTTCCTGAGTCCCTATGTAAAAAACAAAATAAAATAAACAGAAACCTCAATTAAATAGAATCAGAAACCAGAGCGGGAGCTCTCACACCCTGCAATGATAGCAGAGCCCAACAGGAAAAAGAAACACTCCTCTTCTTTCCTGGCAGGACTTAACCAATGAAAAGCCATGAGCTCTTTGTTTACTCTAGCCCTCCCAACTTCCTTCTCCTCTCTATAAAAGTGTTCTCCATTCCTTGCTGTGTGGAAACTTGCATGTGGCTCAACATAGTTACAGACCTTGAATTGCAATTCTCTGTTGATCCTGAATAAATTTATCTTTTCTGGAGAAATACTTGGCTGTCTGTCAGGTAAACATTTTGATGGCCTGTAGAGGAAACAGAGAAGACTCCCGAAGGCACTGGGCCTGGTGAGCAAACAGGTGCAGTTCCCACAATTGAGCCCATTGTCACTCAATGCTTTTCTCGCTGAGCCTGGAGTTTGAACCTACATCTTTTTCCTGGATCCAAGCTCACATCCTCTTTGTTTTTGAAACTCTTCAGGCTTTATTTGGGATCAATTTTAAGGTTTCATCTTTCTGGTTAAGGTGTTATTCTGTATGCAAATGCTCCTTTGGCACTTTGGTCTGATTTTGAGATCACTGTTTCAGCCAAAGCTGACTGAGAAGCCAGTGGCCTATTCCTTCCAGAATAGGGACTGCTTCACAGAAACTGTGCCAATTCAGCTATGCACCCATTCCTTTGGAATACGGGTTGTTTTCTGTAAACTGGCTGAAAAGCCTTTGGCTTCGATATTTCCTTAGAATTGGCTAGTATTAGCTTACAAGCTGCTTGAGTTGAGCTACTTGAACTGTTTGAAAATTGTTCTTAACTCTAGAGAAAAACGTCTGAGAAACAGGATCCCAGTTATTTAAATTTTTTAAGGGCACCCACAATATAGCCTATTTTACGTTTAAAAACCACTGTCCTTCTTCATGTGCATTTATAACAAAATGGACCAATATGACCAAAACAAATTTAGAATATCAGTGGTCATTATGGGGAACTTTTGAAATCCCCAAATTTAATTTCCTTAAAACTGAATTGTATTAAATAACTCAAAACTTTCTAGAATTGACTCGTATGCCTATTTTGATTGGTATTTTGAGGCTTGCAAAAGTTATCAGGAGTATAAAATTGTGCCTTTGCAAAATAAGATTTTTAAGATCCACGGAGTCAAACAAACTATTAAAGAAAGATAAAATGGGTCTTAAAGACTCAGGCTCTTCTTCCTTGGTTTCTTTTTCTCAAGCTCCACCTCTGGTGCCATCTTGTCTCTCTCCCGTGGTTCCCTGTGGTTCGACTCTGACTTTGGTGCCATCTTCTTCTTCCTCTTTTACACTACTAATGCCTCCTCTATACCCACTGGTCACGCATACAAATCTTGCTGAACTTCCCCTTTTTTTCTGAAACTCAGCCCAATACTTTTTCCTCTAAATTTGTCAGAACCTGTCCCTTTAAATTAAGCCTTCTGGGGATCCAGAAGCTAAACCCTTAATTTCTTATGTACCCTGGACTAATGCTGAACTGTAAGCCATAGTCAAAGATTTTCCCAAAGTAACTGATGATCCTCACAGATTTGCTGAGGAATTTAATACAGTCATCCAAACTTATCAACCCAGTTTCTCTGACTCATATCATCAGCTAGTTCATATGCTTGTCTGTGAAGCCCAGGCCCAGCACTGGATGGAAACTGTTAATTGGAAAAGTCCTGAAAAGTTTCTAGAATTACAGATGGGAGACAAGCCCACTAATTTATTATATGATCCAGGCTCAGGCAATCCTAAGTGACATGTTTGGGCAATTCCTAGGGCTTTTCTAAAGCCCGTTGATTGGAATAAAATTTAGACTTGAACACAAAAATCTGATGAATCTGTTCATGACTACTACAACTGACTTCAGATTATTTTAAAATTCTGGACTTTTTTCAGATATTGATTCCACCCAGGTAGCTTTTAATTCTATGTTTATTAATGGGCTGAACGAGCACCTTTCCCTTCTAGTAAAAAGGACCAGGATGGAATGGAAAACTATGTCCACTCCAAATGTAGTTCATCTGGTAAACCAGCTCTTTCCCACTTTAGATGAGTCACCTAAAAAGAAGAATGCCAAAATTCTTCATCTTCAACTCAAGCAAATGAATGCTCCTAAGTGAAAACAAAACCCTCCTACTTTCTGCTATTATTGCAAACAGCCAGGACATTGGAAAAGAGATAGTTACAAATTTAAGCATTTTAGGTGCCTTCAGCCTTCTAATCAGCCTTTCCAATGTCCTCCCAATTCTCAATGATGGGGCTCCTAGGAAGTACAGGAGCTCTTCCCAATCGTCCCTCTTAATTGACTTGGAAAAACATTTCTCCAGATTGGAGATGGATCTCTTCCAGTCCTAATTGGCACCAGAGCCACACTCTCAGTGCTCAACCCCACTACCATAAAACTCCCCTGCCTATGAGTGTTAAAACAGCTCAAATAGTGGGAATCTCTACTGAACCTCAAGTGGTTTCTGTCTATGGACCTATTCCCTTTTGTTTAGGCCCTTTCAGAAATACACACCCTTTTCTCTTTGGTTTCTCTACCCCTAACCATTTATTAGGCTGAGACGCCTTAGAGAAGTATCATGCTGGAATTTCTTTCTCCCAAAAGGGGAAATAAGTCTAGAATTTGACATTAATCATCAAAGTAATGAATCAGGTGAATTAAATGACCCTTTGACTTTTTTGTTGTTGTTGTTCTATTTCTGAGAGTATTAGAGCTGATTCTGGAAACAATCACCATTTAACCCCAACAAATCAGCTATCATCTCCCTTCTGAACAAAATCTCCACCTGATATTGGTGAAATTCACAGCATACTTCCCATCAAGATTCAAATAGATCCTTCAAAACTTCTTCCCAGAATTAATCAATACCTTATAAGTAAAGAAGCCCTTCAAGGCATAAAGCCCAGAATATTACAAGGCTCAAGGACTCATTATCCCTAGTACTAGCCCTTGTAACACTCCCAGTTTACTGGTGAGAAAACCTAAGGGCCAAGGGTGGAAGTTTGTCCAAGACCTCTGGTCAATAAACAACACTGTTATGCCTTGAAACTGTTGTTTCTAACTTTTATATGCTACTAACATCCATTCCCACTGGTTGCAAATTATTTACTGTAAATGATTTATGCAGTGCATTCTTTAGTATTCTAGTTGATGAAACTAGCCAATACCTTTTTGCCTTCACTTGGGAAGAAAAACAATTCACCTGGACAGTAATACTTCAGGGTTTTACTGAGAGTCCTTTTCATTTCTCACAAATCCTGAAGGCTGATCTGAATGATATAGAGTTCCCTAGGGGTCTTATTTTGTTGCAAAATGCGGATGATTTGCTACTTTGCTCTCTTTCTCAAGCCTCCTCACAGGAAGCCAGCATCCCATTACTAACTAAAGCTTTTAGACTTAAAGGGACAAAAGGTCGCTAAAGAAGAATCGCAGTTTGCCCAAACCCAGGTTTGATATTTAGGGCATCTGATATCAGAACAAGAACTGATATCCAGATAGATCCAGATAGAGTTCATGATGTCTTAAGTTTCCCAAAATCTAAAACTAAGCAGCAACTGCAAGGTTTTCTTGAGCTAACAGGTTATTGCCAAAATTGGACTCCAAGGGCTTCCCTGATGCCGCAGTGGTTGGGAGTCCGCCTGCCGATGCTGGGGACGCGGGTTCGTGCCCCGGTCCAGGAGGATACCGCATGCCACGGAGCCGCTGGGCCCGTGAGACACGGCCGCTGGGCCTGCGCGTCCGGAGCCTGTGCTCTGCAGCGGGAGGGGCCACGGCGGTGAGAGGCCCGCGTACCGCTAAAAAAAAAAGATACATGCACGCCTATCTTCATAGCAGCATTATTCACAACAGAAAAGACATGAAAACAAACTAAATGTCCATCAACATATGAATGGATAAAGATGTGGTACATATATACAAAGGAATATTACTCAGCTATAAAAAGAATGAAATAATGCCATTCGCAGCAACATGGATGCAACTAGAGATTATCACTATAAGTGAAGTCAGACAAATACCATATGACATCTCTTACGTGTGGAATCTAAAATATGACACAAATGAACCTATCTATGAAACAGAAACAGAATCACAGACATAGAGAACAGACTGGTGGTTGCCAAGGGTGAGGGGGTTGGGGGAGGGATGGAGTGGGAGGTTACCAGATGCAGACTATTATATATGGAATGGATAGACAACAAGGTACTACTGTATAGCACAGAGAACTATATTCAATATCCTATGATAAACCATAATGGAAAAGAATATTTTAAAAAAGAATGTGTGTGTGAGCTTCCCTGGTGGTGCAGTGGTTGAGAGTCCACCTGCCGATGCAGGGGACACGGGTTCGTGCCCCGGCTTCCTCCCTAAACCCAGAACCCTCAGGCACTGAAATCTTCAGACATCTCAGAAGGCAAACGTGAAGCACAGGGATTGGCTGAAAGTCTCCATACGGAACACTTAACTTTTAAGGTCCCTCCCCAGGTTCCTCCGAAGGAACCTCCCTCCCTTTCTCCCCACAGCCCGGTTCAGATTTGTTTTCTGAGGGAAAAAAATAAAAAAAAACAAAAAAAAAAAAAAAAAATTGTACTCCAAATTTCTGTCTTATGCCTAACCTCTGTATGCTTTACTAAACAATACTCCCAACCCAGTTTTATGAGGAAAACCAAACAACATAGCTTTCAAGGCCTTAAAGGAGAGTTTGATGAATTCACCTACCTTTGGGCATCCCAATGATAAGATTTCCTTTTTCATTTTTTATATGAAAATGAAGGGAATATACTTGGGGTACTCATTCAAAAACACAGGCACCACCATTGATCCATTGAGTATTACTTCCAGCAACTGGGTCCTGTGATATGAGGACAACCCCTTTGGCTTGGATGCATTACTGCCTCTGCCCTTTTCGTTAAGACCACCAAGAAAATCATTATTGCATCCCCTTTAACCTTTTTTAGCACAGGCTCCAGACGCACAGGCTCAGCGGCCATGGCTCATGGGCCCAGACGCTCCGCGACATGTGGGATCATCCCGGACCGGGACATGAACCCGCATCCCCTGCATCGGCAGGCGGACTCTCAACCACTGTGCCACCAGGGAAGCCCGGAAGCCCACCTTTAACCATTTTTATACCTCCTGCACTAGAAGCTCTCCTTAATTCTCATCATACTCAACATTTCTCAGTCAGCTGCCTTACCTCCCATGAAGTCCTTTTGTTAACTGCTTCTCACATAACTCTTTTACACTGCAAAAAACTTTAACCCCATTACTCTTCTCTCCTCCATCACAAGTGAAGTCTCTCGTGACTGACTAACAGTGATGGACCACCTCCTGACTCCTTGTGATGATCTACAGGAAATTCCTCTGGATAACTCTGACTTGTCATGGTTCACTGTTGGTTCTTATTTAAAAGGTGACAATGGCAAATATTGTGCTGGGTATTTAACTGGCACTCTTTTTGATGTTGTTGAGGCAGCATCTTTACCTATGGCTACAACCACCCAAGAGGATAGAGTATAAGCTTTTACATGGGTTTGTACTTTAGCCAAGGACAAAAATGCAATATTTATACTGATAGTAGATATGCTTTCAGAGTAGCTCATAATTTTGGAATGTCACGGAAGCAATGTGCTTCCTTACTTCCAGTGGGAAAAATTTAAAACGGCCCCTATGTTTGGGAATTATTAGAAAAAATGCTTTTACCTGGGGCATTAAGATTCTAGGGCATTCTAAAACTTGACTCTCTGGAAGCTAAGGGAAATCGTTTTGCTGATATTTCATAAGGAATGCTTCCCTTAAAGGGAACAACAGTAGCCAAACCTCTGTCATTATCCAAAGGGTTATTTACCCCAATGATAATTTAGAAAAACTGTCTAGAGAAGCCCAAAAGTTGGCTTCAAAAAAGAAAAAAACAAGACTAGAAATTCAATAATTTTTGGTTTGATCCAAAGATAAAGCTCTGAGACTGTCAAGATGGCATACTAGAAGGATGGGGAATTCACGTCTCCTCACAACTAGGGCAGCTACCAGGCGCTGGTGGGGGACCACGGACACCTAAGGGACGTGAGGAATCCCCAGTGACTGGGTAGAATGTGGAGCATGGGGGGAGTGAAGGGGGAGGGGAAGTGGAGGCAGGGAAGTACAGGCACCCCTGAGGGGCAGCTGGGGGAGGGAAAGGGATTCCACACCCGAAGGGGGAAATTGGGGGACCACTGGGAGGGCAGAGTATCAAAAGGGAGCATGTCCAGGTTTCCCCTGCCCACTTGGACCCACAGGCACCTGTTGAGATCCCGGGCCTGATCCTCTGCCCACCTAGGACCCCTCAAGCTGCGCGGGTCCTGAGGGAATGGGAGGGAAGGAAGGGGGAGCAAAAGTAAGGGCCAGACCTCCAGGACTGGCACCCCTGAGGGGTGGCTGGGGGAGGTAGGAGTTCTTACACCCAGCGGGACCAACCCACGGATAAGGGTCCAGCAGCAATGGCGGAGACCCTGGGGGACGGTGGGGGCCCACTTAGGTACTGGGAAGCCTGTTGGGCTCCTAGGCCTAATACTCCGCCCTCGGAGCCTCCCTCCTGCAATGCAGTGCCCAATCCCCTCTCTTATACCCCCACTCAGGGCCCTACCTCCACACTCGGAGACCCTCTTCAACTAGCTGGCCCTAAACCCCACCCACACAACCTCACTCAGGGCCCAACCTCCAAACTCTGGAACTCCACACTCCAGAGGCTCTCCTTTCCACGTGCTGCCTCTGCCCTTCTCTGAAGGTCCTAAGCAGAAGCCCCACCCCACACTTGTACATTGCCCCACCTAGGCCCCACCACACAGTCAAACGTCACACCCCCATAAGCCTAGGTCCCGCCCCATGCTAAACCCCACCAATGCCTAAGTTCCAGCCCCCATCTAAACTCTGCCCCCATAGCCAAGGCTTTTTCTTTCTTTTACTCTTTTAGATTGTGGTCCTGTTTTACCTTGTTGATTCACTGTTGTTGATTTTTTTATATTTTTATTTTTCCTAATAAATCTGTTATTTCTCTAATTTTATGGTATTCTTTATACTTTGTTAGCAATCTCTCCTTTTGGCTTGTTTCCCCAACCCCTTTTTTTTGTTGTTCTTTTTTCTGTTGTGGTTTTATTTTACCTTGTTGCAGTTATTTCAAATATAGTTTTATTTTCTCTAATGTATTTTTTTCTTTCTAATTTTATTTTGTTTTTTATTCTTAGATATTGTACTGCTTCTTTTTTCTTTCTTTCTTCCTTTTTATTTATTTAATTTTTTTTACCACACCACAAAGCTTGCAGGATCTTGGTTCCCAGGCCAGCAGTTGGGCCCGAGCTCCTGTGGTGGGAGCTCTGAGTCCAAACCGCTGGAGTAACACAGAACCTCAGACCCCAGGGCATATTAATCAGAGTGAGGTCTGCTGGAAGTCTTCATCACAGCACCAAGACCCAGCTCTATCCAACTGTCTGCAAACTCCAGTGCTGGACCTCTCAGGCCAAACAACCAGTAAGACAGGAATACAGCACAACCCATCAAAAAAAAAAAACAATAAAATGACAAAAAAATATTGTTACACATGAAGGAGCAAGGTAAAAACCTACAAGACCAAATAAATGAAAATGAAATGGGCAACCTACCTGAAAAAAAATTCAGAGCAATGACAGTAAAGATGATCCAAAATCTCAGAAACAGAATGGAGAAACTACAAGAAACATTTAGCAAGGATCTAGAAGAACTAAAGAACAAACAATGATGAACAACACAATAACTGAAATTAAAAATACACTAGAAGGAATCAATAACAGAGGCAGAAGAATGGATAAGTGAGCTAGAAGATAAAATGGTGGAAATAACTGCCAAGGAGCAGAAAAAAGAAAAAAGAATGGGGCTTCCCTTGTGGCACAGTGGTTGAGAGTCCGTGTGCTGTTGCAGTGGACACGGGTTCGTGACCCAGTCTGGGAAGATCCCACATGCCGCAGAGCAGCTGGGCCCATGAGCCATGGCCGCTGAGACTGCACTTCCAGAGCCTGTGCTCCACAACGGGAGAGGCCACAACAGTGGGAGGCCCACATACTGCAAAAAAAAAAAAGAAAAAGGAAAAAGAATGAAAAGAATTGAGAACAGTCTCAGAGACCTCTGGGATAACATTAAATGCATGAACATTCGAATCATAGGGGTCCCAGAAGAAGAAGAGAAAAAGAAAGGATCTGAGAAAATATTTGAAGAGATTATAATTGAAAATTTCCCTAACATGGGAAAGGAAATAGTCAGTCAATTCCAGGAAGCACAGAGAGTACCATACAGGATAAACCCAAAGAGAAAAATGCTGAGATATATATTAATCAAACTATCAAAAATTAACCACAAAGAAAAAATACTAAAAGCAGCAAGGGAAAAGCAACAAATAAAATAAAAAGGAATCCCCATAAGGTTAACAGCTGATCTTTCAGCAGACTCTGCAAGCCAAAACGGAGGGGCAGGACATATTTAAAGTGATGAAAGGGAAAAACCTATAACCAAGATTACTCTACCCAGCAAGGAGCTCATTCAGATTTGATGGAGAAATTAAAACTTTTACAGAGAAGCAAAAGCTAAGACAATTCAGCACCACCAAACCAGCTTTACAACAAATACTAAAGGAACTTCTCTAGGCAGGAAACACAAAAGAAGGAAAACACCTATTACAACAAACCCAAAACAATTAAGAAAATGGTAATAGGAACATACATATCAATAATTACCTTAAATGTAAATGGACTAAATGCTCCAACCAAAAGACACAGACTGGCTGAATGGATACAAAAATAAGACCCATACTAATGCTCTCAACTAAATGAGAGCATTAAGTGAGAGGGTCTCACTTAGAGGGTCTCACTTAGACACTCTAAGTGAGAGGGTCTAAGTGAAGAGACTGACTTCAGACCTACAGACACATGCAGACTGAAAGGGTGGGGAAGGAAAAAGATATTCCATGCAAATAGAAAGCAAAAGAAAGCTGGAGCAGCAATTCTCACGTCAGGCAAAATAGACTTTAAAATAAAGACTATTACAAGAGACAAAGAAGGACACTACATAATGATCAAGGGATCAACCCAAGAAGAAGATATAACAATTGTAAATATTTATGCACCCAATACAGAAGCACCAAAATACATAAAGCAAATGCTAACAGCCATAAAAGGGGAAATCAAAAGTACACAATCATAGTAGGAGACTTTAACATCCCACTTCCACCAACAGAGAGATCATCTAAAATGAAAATAAATAAGGAAACACAAGCCTTAAATGATACATTAAACAAACGGACTTAATTGATATTTATATGACATTCCATCCAAAAACAACAGAATACTCATTCTTCTCAAGTGCTCATGGAACTTTCTCCAGGAGAAACAATATCTTGGGTCACAAATCAAGCCTTGGTAAATTTAAGAAAACTGAAATCCTATCACGTATCTCTTCTGACCACAATGCTATGAGACTAGATATCAATTACAGGGAAAAAAACTATAAAAAACAAAAACACATGGAGGCTAAACATTACACTACTAAATAACAAGGACATCTCTGAAGAAATCAAAGAGGATATCAAAAAATACATAGAAACAAATGAAAATGAAAACATAACAACCCAAAACCTATGGGATGCAGCAAAAGCAGTTCTAAGAAGGAAGTTAACAGCAATAAAATCCTACCTCAAGAAACAAGAAAAAATTCAAATAAACAACCTAACAATTAGAGAAACAAGAATAGAAAAAACCCAAAGTTAGCAGAAGGAAAGAAATCATAAAGATCAGATCAGAGAAATAAAAAAGAAATGAAGGAAACGATAGCAAAGATCAATAAGACTAAAAGTTGGTTCTTTGAAACGATAAACAAAATTGATAAACCATTAGCCAGACTCATCAAGGAAAAAAAGAGAGAATGGGGCTTCCCTGGAGGTGCAGTGGTTGAGAGTCTGCCTGCTGATGCAGGGGACATGGGTTCATGCCCCGGTCCGGGAGGATCCCACATGCCGCGGAGTGGCTGGGCCCATGAGCCATGGCCTCTGAGCCTGCGCTCCCGCAGCCTGTGCTCCACAACGGGAGAGGCCACAACAGTGAGAGGCCCGTGTACCACAAAAAAAAAGAGAGAAGACTCAAATCAATAGAAATAGAAATGAAAAAAGATAAGTAACAACTGACACTGCAGAAATACAAAGGATCACGAGAGATTTCTACAAGCAACTCTATACCAATAAAATGGACAACCTGGAAGAAATGGACAAATTCTTAGAAATGCACGACCTTCTGAGACTGAACCAGGAAGAAACAGAATATATGAACAGACCAATCACAAGCACTGAAATTGAAACTGTGATTAAAAATCTTCCAACAAACAAAAGCCCAGGACCAGATGGCTTCACAGGCGAATTCTATCAAACATTTAGAGAAGAGCTAACACCTATCCTTCTCAAACTCTTCCAAAATATAGCAGAGGGAGGAACACTCCCAAACTCATTCTACGAGGCCACCATCACCCTGATACCAAAACCAGACAAGGATGTCACAAAGAAAGAAAACTACAGGTCAATATCACTGATGAACACAGATGCAAAAATCCTCAACAAAATACTAGCAAACAGAATCCAACAGTACATTAAAAGGATCATACACCATGATCAAGTGGGGTTTATTCCAGGAATGCAAGGATTCTTCAATATATGCAAATCAATCAATATGATTCACCATATTAACAAATTGAAGGAGAAAAACCATATGATCATCTCAATAGATGCAGAGAAAGCTTCTGACAAAATTCAGCCCCCATTAATGATAAAAACCCTGCAGAAAGTAGGCATAGAGGGAACTTTCCTCAACATAATAAAGGCCATATATGACAAAATTACAGCCAACATCATTCTCAATGGTGACAAACTGAAACCATTTCCCCTAAGATCAGGAACAAGACAAGGTTGCCCACTCTCACCACTCTTACACAACATAGTTTTGGAAGTTTTAGCCACAGCAATCAGAGAAGAAAAAGAAATAAAAGGAATCCAAAACAGAAAAAAAGAAGTAAAACTTTCTTTGTTTGCAGATGACACGATACTATACATACAGAATCCTAAAGATGCTACCAGAAAACTACTAGAGCTAATCAATTAATTTGGTAAAGTAGCAGGATACAAAATTAATGCACAGAAATCTCTTGCATTCCTATACACTAATGATGAAAAATCTGAAAGAGAAATCAAGGAAACACTCCCATTTACCATTGCAACACAAAGAATAAAATATCTAGGAATAAACCTACCTAAGGAGACAAAAGACCTATACGCAGAAAAATAAGACACTTATGAAAGAAATTAAAGATGATACAAACAGATGGGGAGATATAACATGTTCTTGGATTGGAAGAATCAACATTGTGAAAATGACTATACTACCCAAAGCAATCTACAGATTCAGTGCAATCCCTATCAAACATCAAACTACCAATGGCATTTTTCAGAGAACTAGAACAAAAAATTGAACAATTTGTATGGGAACACAAATGACCCCGAACAGCCAAAGCAACCTTGGGAAAGAAAAACAGAGCTGGAGGAATCAGGCTCCCAGACTTCAGACTATATTACAAAGCTCCAGCAATCAAGACAGTATGGCACTGGCACAAAAACAGAAATATAGATCAATGGAACAGGATAGAAAGTCCAGAGATAAACCCATGCACATACGGTCACCTGATTTTTGATAAAGGAGGCAAGAATATACAATGGAGAAAAGTTAGCCTCTTCAATATGTGGTGCTGGGAAAACTGGACAGCTACATGTAAAAGAATGAAATTAGAACACTCCCTAACACCATACACAAAGATAAACTCAAAATGGATTAAAGACCTAAATGTAAGGGCAGACACTATAAAACTCTTAGAGGAAAACGTAGGCAGAACACTCTATGACATAAATCACAGCAAGGTCCTTTTTGACCCACATCTTAGAGAAATAGAAATAAAAACAAAAATAAACAAATGGGACCTAATGACACTTAAAAGCTTTTGCACAGCAAAGGAAACCACAAACAAGATGAGAAGACAACCCTCAGAATGGGAGTAAATATTTGCAAATGAATCAACGGACAAAGGATTAATTTCTAAAATATACAAACAGTCAGGCAGCTCAATATCTAGAAAACAAATAACCTAATCCAAAAGTTTGCAGAAGACCTAAATAGACATTTCTCCAAAGAAGATATACAGTTTGCCAACAAACACATGAAAAGATGCCTAATATCACTAATCATTAGAGAAATGAAAATCAAAACTACAATTAGGTATCACCTCACACCAGTCAGAATGGCCATCATCAAAAAATCTACAAACAATAAATGCTGGAGAGGGTGTGGAGAAAAGGGAACCCTCTTGCACTGTTGGTGGGAATGTAAATTGGTACAGCCACTATGGAGAATAGTATGGAGGTTCCTTAAAAAACTAAAAATAGAACTACCATATGACACAGCAATCCCACTACTGGGCATATACAATGAGAAAACCATAATTCAAAAAGAGTCATGCACCATAATGTTCACTGCAGCACTATTTACAATAGGCAGGACATGGAAACAACCTAAGTATCCATCAACAGATGAATGGATAAAGAAGATGTGACACATATATACAATGGAATATTACTCAGCCATAAAAAGAAACAAAATTGAGTTATTTGTAGTGAGCTGGATGGAGCTAGAGTCTGTCACACAGAATGAAGTAAGTCAGAAAAAGAAAAACAAATACTGTATGCTAACACATATATATGGAATCCAAAAAAAAAAAAATGGTTCTGATGAACCTATGGGTAGCAGTGGAATTAAGACACAGACATTGAGAATGGACTTGAGGACACATGGAGCAGGAAGGGTAAGCTGGGACGAAGTAGAGAGTAGCATTGACATATATATACTACCAAATGTAAATTAGATAGCTAGTGCGAAGCAGCTACATGGCATAGGGAGATCAGCTCGGTGCTTTGTGACCACCTAGAGGGGTGGGATAAGGCGGGTGGGAGGGAAACGCAAGAGGGAGGGGACATGGGGATATACGTATGCATATAGCTGATTCACTTTGTTATACAGCAGAAACTAACACAGCACTGTAAAGAAATTATACTCCAATAAAGGTGTTAAAAAAAATGCACAGAAGAACTGAACAGACATTTTTCTAAAGGAGACATACAGATAGCCAACAGGCACATAAAAAGATGCTCAACACCGCTAATCATCAAAGAAATGCAAATTAAAACCATAATGAGATGTCACCTCACACCTGTCAAAATGGCTATCATCAAAAAGAACACAAATAACAAATGTTGACAGGATGTGTAGAAAAGGGAAACTTTGTATACTGTTGGTGGGAATGTAAATTGGTGCAGCCTTTGTGGAAATCATTATGGAGGTTTCTCAAAAAATTAAAAGTAGAACTACCATATGATCCAGCAATTCCACTCCTGGATACATATTCAAAAAAAACGAAAAGGAAAAAAAACGCTAATTGGAAAAGACACATGCACCCCAATATTCATAGTATAATTATTTACAATTAACAAGATATGGAAGCAACCTAAGTGTCCATCAACAGATGAGTGGATAAAGAAGAATGTGGTGTGTTGTGTATGTGTGTGTGTGTGTGTGTGTGTGTGTATACACACACACGCAATAGAATACTACTCAACCATAGAAAAGGATGAAATTTTGCCATTTGCAACAATGTGGATGGACTTGAAGGGTATTATGCTAATTGAGATAAGTCAGAAAAAGAAAGACAAATACTGTATGATATCACTTATATGTGTAATCTAAAAAATATAACTAGTGAATATAACAAAAAAACGAAACAACAACAACAAAAAACCATAAAGCTCTGGTCTGGACCAAATAACAACCCAGTCCTATTGAAGACTCTAAAATTCACTCCTCATCCCTGAATATACATTAAACTCTTGGTCTACTAACAAAATGATAGTATTCGTGAATCAATATTTGTGGGGAAACATTAACAAGGCTATAAAAAGTACCTATTTCAATTAACCCATTTGTCTGAAGTTCAACCCAGGGAAGCCTGTTTGTACTGCTCCTGGACATTTTCAACTGCACAATGGACGATTTAAAGTCTGGCAAATGCTTTTCATACAAATTCCTTTGTCTCATGAATATAAATATGTTTCAGTCATGGTCTATATGTTTTCATACTAGACTGAAACCTTCCCTTGCAGACAGGCTACTGCCTCTTCTGTGGCTCAAATCCTTTTGGAAAACATTATCCCTACCTGGTTCCTCTTGCACTTCACAGTGAGCAAGGTACCCATTTTACTGGCCAGGTGCTTTGACAAGCCTGTGTTGTTTAGCTGGTTTTACAACACTTTCACTGCATTTACCACCCTCAGTGCTCTGGTTTAGTCAAACGCACTGAAGGCATTATTAAGATTCCATTGGCAAAATTTACAGAGCCCCACCACCACCACAGACACCTTGGCTGAAAGCATTGCTGTCCTTCTAAATATCAGAACCATCCTGTTTGGAACTTATGAACTCTCACCCTTTGAGATAGTCACAGGACACCCAACGCACTTGGGCTCTGCTTCTCCTGATACACAACTAACAAAAGGAGGGCTATTTCAATATTGCAAAGGGCTAATTGCTTTATAATAATAAAATAACCATGTTTTGGTAGATCAGTCTTTTCATAGAGTGTTATTGGAAGATGAAGACTTTAAGCATCACAACTTGCAACCTGGGGTTTTTATCTGTTGGAAAAGAACAGAAGAACTCTCCTCAACCTCATTGGAGAGACCACTATCAGGTACTGCTAACCAATCCTTGTGCTGCCAAACTCCAAGGAATAGACTCTTGGGTTCACGTGACATACCTAAAGAAAGCACCAAACCCTAAATGGACCTGCACATCATCTGGTAATGTAAAAGTAAAGATTTCCTGAAATTGAAGCAGACAATATCTGATGAGAAAGCTTTCCCAAGGTATCCAGATCTGTCCTGTTGGAAGTTTATCATCAAACCTCTGATGATGACATAACACTTCAGATGCTCTCTAATATCTATAATCGTGATAACATATGGAATTTAGATAAAATGTACCTTATAGTTCCCCCTCCTACCCCTCCTTGTTACTCAAAGTGACCTCAATAGGTTTCCAATCCACGCGCTTTTGGTCCAATGTGAGACACTACACCCAAGAAAGGTCCTTCCTGACACAGGGAAAAAAAGCTGCTAAAACTAGAAAATCTGACATGATCAGCAATGCTTTCAGAGCAAGATCTTGATCAAAAGGGGAAGTGTTAAAAAATTAATAAACAGAAACCTCCATTAAATAGAGTCAGGAGACCAGAAGGGAGAGCCCTCATGCCTGGCGAAGATAGTAGAACCCAATAAAAAGAAGAAAGATGTTTCTTCTTTCCTGGCAAGTACTCAGCCATGGACTCTTTGTTTACTATAGCCCTCCCAACTTCCTTTTCCTGTCTATAAAATAGTTCTTTCCTTGCTGTGTGGGGTTTTCCATGTGGCTCGCCATGGTTGCAGACACTAAATGGCAATTCTCGACGATCCCAAATAAACTCATCTTTGCTGGAGAAATATCTGACAGTCTATTCCTTTTAGGTTGACAGCTCCTATAGTTGGAGCCAATTCAAGCCCATTAATCTGGTTTCAAAATCTATACTAACTGGCTCCTTAATAACTCTCTAACCTCATCTTTTACTGTTTCAAGCACACTGTACAACCAATCATATAGAACAGGTTAATTTCCTATCACTTACTCTGATCTTTCTCTTACCTGGAATGTTCTCATGTTCCCTCTCGGCCAAAAATATGTATTTTTGTATGTATGTGTGCATGTGTTGTTTGTTTGTTTATATTTACTATGTGTTTATTTAATGTGAGGTTTGGAAAAGTTGCAAAGTTTACATGGGGGATTAAATTTTATTGTCAATATTGCCCTTTAAAATTGCTCTTAAAATGTGAACTAATTTTTAATAGTTGTTATAAATTCATCTGCTAATTCTGTCACTTTCATTATTGATTAATAGTTCTCGTGATTATGGACCTCATTAACTGCTTTTTGCATGTCTATTTTTCACTGTATACTGGACATTATGAATACTATATTATTGATTATTTAGATGTTATTCTTTTCCTTAATAGTGTTTATTTTGTTACTATTTTGCTTATTTTGTCAGATTTGTTATTAATCTGACAGTTAATTTATTTACACATATCTTTCAACTTTCCAAGGTTTTAAAAAAAATCTTTGTTAGTTAAAATAGAAAGCAGCCTTTAGCTGAGGGCTAGAATAGCCCTACTCTTAAAGCATGGCCCCTTTGCTACCTATCATATGAAATGAATTCTCTCCACACTGGCTAATTGGAAGTAGAACATCTGTTCTGTGCAAGCTGCAGGAGTTGTTCAGTTCACGACTCCCTAATAGATGTGTATCTTTTGGTATCATTATGCGTCCTCTTTGAGTTTCAATTTGCACATGTTCAGCTTGGTATTTAGCCAAAGACCAAAGGCAAGTCATATATACAGATTTCTGAGTCTCCTTCTTTACATAGATATCTTTTCTCTGATACCCTGCTCTGTAAATTCCAGCCAACTCAATAGCCTTAAGCTATATACAAATAACCTTTGTATCCTCAGCTTGGTGAGAATACTTTCGGGCTTCCTCTCCCTAAACTATAGTCAGAAACATGCATTCAGGCAGAAAACCAGAGTGATCATGCAGCTAATCTCACTTGTTTCCTTTCTCTCAATGATTGCACTCCCATGACACCTGTTTATTCAATGTCTGGAAACAGCTCAAATATTTTGTCCAGTTTTGCAGTTATTTACTGTGGCAAAACAGGTCTAATAGCAGCTACTCTGTGATGGTAAACAGTGGAATCATAAAACTGTACTCTACTCCACTCTACTACATAGCTATTGGTAACACAGTAGGCCAAATGTCTCTTGTGTGATATACATATATCACAGTAGGACAGGGCAAGGGGAGAAATTCTGAAATATTATCTAACAAAGTCTTGTCAAAATGTTGCAAACTCCTTTCATAAACATTAAATTAGTATTTCTGGTGTGTGGTTCCAGGCATCAAAATATATTAAAAAAAATAAAGTGGCAATCTCACTCTTGAAAAAAGTAGTATGCTTCTGTCTTATTTCTGGAAATAGGAATAGAAGTGTTGTGTAGAAATCTGGAAAGCAAAGAGTGAGGAGCATCCAGGTTCAAGTCCTCAAGTTTATGTGTGCAAGTCTTGTAGACATCACAGGTCTAACCAGATAAAGAGTCAAGTCAAGGAGGTTACATAAGTACACAAATGTTCTCAATTCAAATTTTACAGGGCTATGAATGACCAACACAAGAATCACCATGCAGCACTGAACTCTGTGCTACTCTATTCCACTTTTGGACATGGATACATTATTTGCCTACAAACTGTAACATGGTTAGAGTAAAGTCAGAGCCCTGCAGGAGAATATGGAAGTATGAAACGAGGCTTCTCTCCCTAATTGTTGCAAGCAAAAGAGAAATATAAGATATCACAGTGTCACATAGAAAGGTCCACTTATCTCACTGAAGAGTAAAGTAGCATTTTACCAGGAAAAAACTGGGAGGCTAACTAACCAGAAGCTTTAAAAGGTGAATTCAACAAGGTCCTGAACCTTGCTGTCAACTTGCAGAGTCACTGACAATTAAGATTTGAACCGACATTTAAACAAAGATTTATGAACATCTAACAAACACATGAAAAGATGCTCAACCTCATTAGCCATTTGAGAAATGCAAATTAAAACCATAGTGAGATGTCATTTCACACTCACTAAAATGGCTGTAATCAAAAAGACATACAATAACAAGTGTTCGTGAGAAAGTAGAAAACTGGAACCCTCATATATTGCTAGTAGTAATGTAAAGTGGTGCAGTTATTTTGGAGAGAAAGCCTCTTGCCAGTTTCTTAAAGATTTAAACATAAATTTATCATATAATGCAGCAATTCTATTCCTAGGTCTCTAACCCACAAAAATATATATGGGGTGTGAAAAAAAAAAAGAAAAAAAAATATATGTAGCCACACAAGCACTTGCATGTGAATGTTCATAGCAGCATTATTCATACTAGCCAAAATGTGGGAAAAATTCAAATGCCCAACAACTGATGAATATCTAAACAAAAAATGTGGTATATCCATATAATGGAATACTATTTACCAATAAAAAGGTACAAACTACTGACATATGCTACAACAGGGATGAACATCAAAAACATTATGCTAAGCTAAAGAAGCTAAAGAAGGTCAGATGCAGGACTACACAGTGTATGATTGACCATGTATATGAATGGTCCAGAAGAGCAAATCTTTAGAGACAGAATGTAGATTAGTGGTTGCCTGTGGATGTGAGTGGGAATGAGGATTGAAAATGGGAACAGGGAATCTTTTTGAGTTTAAGGAAGTGTTCTAAAACTGGATTGTGATGATGGCTGTGCAACTCTTTAAATTTACTAAAAATTCTTGAATTGTGCACTTAAAATGGGTACATTTTATGATTTGTATTATATAACTCAATAAGGTTGTTTTCATAAAAGTTAAAAATCTGACCTCTAAGAAGAACCTTAGTGTAACAAATTAAAAGTGCATTATAGCAATTAATCATGAGCAGAACATTTTATGACTAATTTTTTAGTACCTGGGTTTTATTTTCCCTTGATGTTCTGATATCTGGGAAAATGAAATAATCTGAAAAATTCCCTGTACCATGGGTGGGTGGAAGGGGGTGCAATTTCTAGTCTAGCAAATCAAGAAAAAAAATCACTTCTTTATAGAACACTTGTTCTAAATCTCCCATATACAAGCTTTAAAGTCATGCTGTACAATAGCAACACTAAGGGCAAAAACATCTTGTGGAGGTAATCACTGAATTTCCATAGAAATATGAGACTCTTATACATTAACATATTTTTATTTTTTTCTCAATATACCATATCCAGAAATAATGAATAAGAATGAGCAGGCTTTGCTAATTTCACATTAAATATTACAGGTCTTTGAAAAAAGATGAAAAAAGAAGGAAAAGGTTACATTCTGCATGAGGTCAATACCCTTCAGACACTCCCAGATTTATATTTAAATTCTTTAAATAAGTTTTTCATGTATGAATGACAACCTTGGAAAGGTTCCTGCACTCTTTGGAAGGATGCACTGTTTTTCCTTATGATACTTGTTTTCCTCTCCCAAATTCCATGATTCCTCTCCCAGTCACTACATTCTGGAACGTACTTGCTATGTAATGAGACTGGCAGTGTGTAGGATACAGGAAAGGAAATACAACAAAGGAGATACAGGAAAGGACACTAAATACCTCTTCATGGGCTGCCAAAACATTTCCATGTGATGGTGTCTTATCCTTGGTCCAAAACTATTTTAGGATTTGCTCAAACTGGAGCAATATCTTTCCTGAGGCAGAAGTTTTTTTAAATTTTTAATTTCTTTTTAATTGGCTTATAATATTATATAAGATTCATGTGTACAATATTATATTTCAATTTCTGTACATATTTACAGCATGCTTACCACCAAAAGTTTGGTTTCCATTCATCACCATATTGCTCATCACCTTTATCCATTTTGCCCTCCCTCCATGCCCTGCCCCCTCTGGTAACCACCACTCTGTTCTCTATATCTATGTGCTTGTTTTTGTTTGGTTTGGTTTGTTCACTTATTTACTTAATTAGTTTTTATATTCCACATATGAGTGAAATCATATGGTAAATCATATGGTACTTGCCTTTCTCCCTCTGACTTATTTCACTTAGCATACCCTCAAGGTCCATCCATGTTGTTGCAAATAGCAAGATTTCATCTTTTTATGGCTGAATAGTATTCAAATATAGTATTCAAATATATATGTGTATATACATATATATGATACACATATATATATATAGATCATATCTTCTTTATCCATTCATCCGTGAATGAGCATTTACGTTGCTTGCATATGTTGGCTATTGTAAACAACACTGCAATGAACATACCAAAACCAGACAAGGATAACAGAAAGAAAGAAAATTACAGGCCAATAATTCTGATGAACATGGATGCAAAAATCTTTAGCCAAAAATTAGCAAACCAAATTCAATAATACATTAATAGGATCATACACCATGATCAAGTATGATTTATTCCAGGGAAGCAAGGATAGTTCAACATCTGCAAATCAATCAAAACGATATACCACATAAACAAAATGAAAAATATAAATCATATGATCATCTTAATAGATGCAGAAAAAGGATATGACAATATTCAACATCCATTTGTGATAAAAAAATTCTCGATAAAATGGGTATAGAAGGAACATACCTCAACAGAATAAAGGTCATATATGACAAACCCAAAGCTAACATACTTAACAGTGAAAAAATGAAAAGTACTCCTCTAAGACAAGGCAAAATTTTTTTAAAGTTAAAATTTACTTAAATACACATGAAGCATTCCAATTAAACCTTAGAATCTTCTAAGCAGACATTTAAATCTACAAAGAAATGTATAGTACTTAAAAGCATTATTCATTCTTCCTTAATATAAAATGCAGATGTTCTTTGCAGTGGCCTTCAGCATACACTGTTTAGGACCAATTATCTAAAGGTATTGGTGTTCTCTACTAATTCTCACATGAAAGAAAAATTATTATGTGATTAGTGACTAGGAAGATTTCATGTTCCCATGGGTTAATTTTCCTGAGGATTGCTTATAGTACTATCTCATATTTTCAGTGTGCATACAATCATTGATCCCCAAAATGCCATTGCTTGTTTCATTTTCAGGGATCATATAGCCGTGAGAATCATGGTCTGGTACATAAGTCTTCACACATAAATATCAGAGCCACACAATTAGACACTTTGTGCCATTTGAAATTGCCATCAGAGGAAAAAAATGGGATAAAATGGGAATGAGAACAAACTAGTATGTGAAAAGTAGTTGTTGGAACTCACTGTATCTATTTATTTACTTAGTTACTTATTTACTTACTTATACAACACCATATTACAAAAATAATTTAAAATGTTTTATAAAGATCAATAAAGTACAATTAGGGGAGCAATCAAGATGGTGGAGGAGTAGGACATGAACTTCACCACCTCCCACAAATACATCAAAAATATATCTACATGTGGAATGATTCTCACAGAATATCTACTGCACACTGGCAGAAGACCTAAGACTCCTGAAAGGGCAAGAAAATCTCCATGTAACAGCGTAGGACAAAAGAAAATAGAAAAAAAGAAAGTGACAAAGGAATCTTGTCATGACCTGTGCCCCTGGCAGGGAGCTGTAAAAGAGGAAAGGTTCCTGCACCCTGGAAGGCCCCTCACCAGCAGGGAGATCAGCCGGGACAGAGGGAGAGCTTTAGACCCTTGAAGGAGAACACAGCAACTGGTTTGCAGCAGCCAGAATGGAGAGAGACCTGCACAGAGAGTCAGTGCCACCTCCCAGCATTCCCCAGCCTGGGACGTGTTCACCTGTGTGGGCAGGGGCTGGGTGCTGAAGCTTGTGCTTCAGAGATTGGACCTGGTGAGAGGAGTGGGGCTGGCTGCCTGGAAACAGCCAGCAAGGGCTGGAGTCTGGTGCAGCCTCAACTGAGGGTTAATGGAGGAAGCCTGAGCTGTCTCAGAGGCCAGGAGCCATTGTTTGGGGAGTGCATAAGGAGAGGGACAGGACCTGCTATTGCAGCATATTTCCCCGTGTGTGGTCTCAGGCAGCAGGACACTGCCTACGTGAGCTCCAGGAGCGGTTGCAAGCTGCCTCCACTCCCATCGCATGCTTCAGGGGTGCACGTGAACTGCCACCACCAAGAACCCCAGGACTGAGCACCAGCCACCACATCTGCACACCCCCTATCAAGAGGATAACAGCCAGCACATGCTGAGGAAAGACGTGATAGGCATCCATACTAAAAACAGCCCTGCACCAAAAAACTAAACCCACACAAGCTACACAGGGATACTCCCACATATAAATAGCCCTCCAAGACAACAGTAGATAATTGTTTCTCCTAAACTCACAGAGTAAGAGAAGTATAAGTGGGCTTCCCTGGTGGTGCAGTGGTTGGGAGTCCGCCTGCCGATGCAGGGGACGCAGGTTCGTGCCCCAGTCTGGGAAGATCCCACATGTCGCGGAGCGGCTGGGCCCGTGAGCCATGGCCGCTGAGCCTGCGTGTCCGGAGCCTGTGCTCCACAACGGGAGAGGCCACAACAGTGAGAAGCCCGCATAGAGGCAACAGGCATCCACAATAAAAACAGCCCTCACACCAAAAAATATTAAACCCACACAGGCTATACAGGGATGCTCCCACATAAAAATAGCCCTCCAAGACCACATAGATAATTGTTTCTCCTAAACTCATAGAGCAAGAGAAGTATAAGTAAAATGAAGAAGCAGAGGAACCACTCCCAGTTAAAAGACCAAGAGAATTCCCCTGAGAGAACAAACAATGAAACAGACCTCTTCAATCTAACAGACATTGATTTCAAAAAGGAGACAGGAATTAAGAAAGGCCATTGACAGAAATGCAGAATACTGTAAAAAGGGACTAGAAACTATAAAGAGAAACCAAGAAAAAGTATAAAACTCACTTGCCAAGACAAAAGCTGAGCTAAAGGCAATGAATAGCAGAATGAACAATGCAGAAGAATAAAAAAGTAACCTGAAAGATAGAACAATGGAAATCACGCAATCAGGATAGCAGACAGAAAGCCAAATTGAAAAAAAAAAAAAAAAATGAAAGCAATATAAGAGACCTATGGGATAATATAAAGTGTGCCAATCTACACGTAATAGGGATTCCAGAAGGGGAAGAAAGAGGAAAGGGGATCAAAAATATATTTGAAGAAATTATGGCTGAAAACTTCCCAAACCTAAAGATGGAAACACATACCCAGGTACAGGAACCACAGAGGGTCCAAACAAGATAAACTCAAACAGACTTACACAAAGACATATTATAATAAAAATGGCAAAAGTTAAAGATAAAGAGAGGATTCAAAAGGCAGCAAGAGAAAAACAAATAGTTAATTACAAGGGAACCCTCATAAGGCTGTCAGCTGATTTCTCTACAGAAATGCTACAGGCCAGAAGGGAGTGGTAAGATATATTCAAAATCCTGAAAGGGAAAAATCTGCAACCTAGGATATTCCACCCAGCAAGACTATCATTAGAATAGAAGGAGAGAGAAAGAATTTCTCAGACAAGCAAAAACTAAAAGAATACAGCAATACTAAACCTATCCTAAAGGAAATATGGAAAGGACTTCTCTAAATAGAACAGAAATAAGAATCAATAGGAATGAAAAACTGCAACTGGAAAGTAAATCACTTAAATAGGCCGGTACACAGATTTAAAAAAATAAGTCAAAAAATTTCTGTGAAAGTGATGATAAACACAGTGAACAGCAAAAGGATGAACATGAAGATGTAAAAGAAGACATCAAAATCATAAAATGTGTGGGAGGAGAATAAGAAAATGTAGGGTATTTTTCCTAGAATGTGCTTGAGCCTATATGACTACCACTGTACAGCAAGTAGATATAAGAAGGGGTTCACATACTTGAAAAATAGGGTAACCACAACTCAAAAACATATAATAGGTCCACAAAAACCAAAAAGAAGAGAACATAAGTATAATACAAAAGAAAATCATCAAACCACAAATAGAAAAAGCAAAAGAAAAAGAAAGGGACAAAGAAGAAATATAAAATCAATGGGAAAACAAGGTTTAAAATGGCAATAAGTACATATCTACCAATATTTACCTTAAATGTCAATGGACTAAATGCTCCAATCAAAAGACAGAGTGGCAGATTGGATTAAAAAACAAGAACCTACAATATGTTGCCTACAAGAGACCCACATTAGGGTAAAGGACACACATAAATTGAAAGTGAGGAGATGGAAAAAGATATTTCATGAAAAAGGAAATGACAAGAAAGCAAGGGTCACAATACTCATTTCAGACAAAACAGACTTCAAAACAAAGGCCATAAAGAAAAATAAAGAAGGACCCAATACAATGATAAAAGGATCAATACAAGAAGAGGCTTTTACACTTGTCTACATATATGCACCTAATATAGGAGCACCCAAATACATAAAATAAATACTAATAGACATAAAGAGAGAAATTGACAGGAATACAATAATGGTAGGAGACTTTAACACCCCACTAACATCAATGGACAGATCTTCTAGACAGAAAATCAATAGGGCAACAGAGATCTCAGATGGTACAATAGAACAGTTAGACTTAATTGATATTTTCAGCACATTACATCCAAAAAAAAAAAAAACAGAATACATATTATTTTCAAGTACACATGGAACATTCTCTAGGACTGATCACATACAGCACAAAACAAACCTCAACAAATTTAAGAGTATGGAAATCATCTCAAGCATCTTTTCTGACCATAACAGCATGAAACTAGAAATTAACCACAGAAAAAGAAATAAGAAAAAATGATTACATGGATATTAAATTACATGCTACTAAAAAACTGATGGGTCAATGTGAACAAAGAGGAAATTAAAAAATACCCTGAGACAAATGACAATGAAAACACGACCATACAAAATCTATGGGATGCAGCAAAAGCAGTTCTTAGAGGCAAGTTCACAGCAATACACATCTTCCTCAAAGAGCAAGAAAAATCTCAAATAAACAACCTAACCCATCACTTAAAAGAATTAGAAAAAGAGAAACAAACAAAACCTAAAGTAAGCAGAAGGAAGGAAATAATAAAGATCAGGGAGGAAATAAATAGAAATTTTAAAAAGCAATAGAAAAAAATCAATAAAACCAAGAGCTGGTTCTTTAAAAGGGTAAACAAGATTGACAAACCTCTGGCCAGGCTTACCAAGAAGAAAAGAGAAAACCCAAATGGACAAAATAAGGAATGAAAAAGGAAATATAACAACAAATACCACAGAAATACAAAAAAATATAAGAGAATACTATGAACAATCATATGCCAACAAATTCGACAACCGAGAAGAAACGGACGAGTTTCTAGAAACATACAGCCCACCAAAATTGAATCAAGAAGAAACAGACCAATCACTAGAAGAGAAGCAGAATCTGTAATAAACAAACAAACAAACAAACAAAAACCTCCCTACAAACAAAAGTCCAGGGCCATATGGCATCACAGGCAAATTCTACCAAACATACAAAGAAGGACTTACACAAATCCTTATCAAACTCTTCCAAAAGACTGAAGAGGCGGGAACACTCCCAAAGACATTCTATTAAGCCTGATACCAAAACCAGACAAAGATACCACCAAAAATGAACACTACAGGCCAATATCTTTGATGAATATAGATGCAAAAATTCTCAACAAAATACTAGCAAACTGAATCCAACAACACATAAAAAACATCACATAACGCGACCCAGTAGGATTCATCCCAAGTTCACAATGACAGCTCAACATACACAAATGAATCAAGGTGATAAACCAAATCAACAAAAGAAAAGACAAAAACCACATAAACATCTCAATAGATGCAGAGAAAGCATTTGACAAAATTCAACACCCATTCATGATCAAAACTCTTACGAAAGTGGGTATAGAGGAAACATATCTCAACATAATAAAAGCTATTTATGACAAACCCACAGCCAATATAATAGTCAATGGTGAAAAACTGAAAGCCTTTCTGCTAAAATCTGGAACAAGACAAGGATGCCCACTCTCACAACTTCTCTTCAACATAGTATTGGAAGTCCTAAACACAGCAATCAGACAATAAATAAATAAATAAATAAATAAATAAAAGGTATCCGAAGAGAAAAGGTAAAATATTGTCACTACATGCAGATGACAAGATACTACATACAGAAAACCCTAAAGACTCCACATGAAAACTACTAGAACTAATAAATGAATTCAGCAAGGTAGCAGGATACAATAATTAACATAAAGGATTAACATAAAGAAATTGGTTGCATTTCTTTATACTAACAATGAAACAGTAGAAAGGGAATATATAAAAAAAAAACCCAAACATTTAAAATCACCAAAAAAATAAAATATTTAGAAATAAACCTGACCAAGGAGGTGAAAGACTGCAGAATGGGAGAATATACTTGCAAATAATGGGACCAACAAGGGCTTAATTTCCAAAATACACAAACAGCTCATACAACTCAACAACAAAAAACAAAAACCCAATCGAAAAATGGGCAGAAGATCTAAATAGACATTTCTCCAAAGAAGCAATCAAATGGCCAATAGGCACATGAAAAGATGCTCAACACATCTAATTATTAGAGAAATGCAAATCAAATGAGGTACCACCTCACACAAATCAGAATGTGGAGAAAAAGGAACCCTTCTACATGGTTGGTGGGAATGTAAGTTGATACAGTCACTATGGAAAACAGTATGGAGGTTCCTCAGAAAACTAAAAATAGAATTACCATATGATTCAGAAATCCCACTCCTGGGCATATATCCAGACAAACTCTAATTCAAAAAGATACATGCACCCACTATGTTCACAGCAGAACTATTCACAGTAGCCAAGACATGGAAGCAACCTTAATGTCCGTCAACAGGTGAATAGATAAAGAAGATGTGGTACATATATACAATGGGATACTACCCAACCATAAAAATGAACAAAATAATGCCATTTGCAGCAACATGGATAAAAGCAGAGATTGTCATACTAAGTGAAGTAAGTCAGAAAGAGAAAGATAAATACCATATGATATCACTTATATGTGGAATCTAAAATATGACACAAATAAACCTACCTATTGGGATGGATGGCTGATGAACACAAATAAACAGGTTTCTTTCTTAATGAGCTAGATGTGAGGTCTTCATTCTAGTAGCACATATCAAGATTTTAGGGAGAACTGAGATACACTGATACATTTTTATCCCACCCTTTGAGAATTCAGTTGTTCTCAAAGTACAGTATATGGAGCCGAAAACAGTCCATAAGAACTTTTCAGGGGTCAATGAGGTCAAAATTATTCCATAATAATACTAAGACATAATTTGCCTTTTTTATTGGGTTGACACATATGTTAATGATACAAAAACAATGAGGGTAAAAATGCTATCACCTTAACATAAAATATTCAATACCAGCACCAAATTATATCAGTAGTGTAGTAGTCATTCTATTCTTTATTGCCAGGCACTCATAATTTTTTTAAAAAAAGAAAAACATTGGGCTTCCCTGGTGGCACAGTGGTTGAGAGTCCACCTGCCGATGCAGGGGACACAGGTTCGTGCCCCGGTCTGGGAAGATCCCACATGCCACGGAATGGCTGGGCCCGTGAGCCATGGCCGCTGAGCCTGTGCATCCAGAGCCTGTGCTCCACAGCAGGGGAGGCCACAACAGGCCCGTGTACCCGCCCCCAAAAAAGAAAAAACATTGAATTTCACATAACAGTGTTCTTAATGAAGCAGTAAAATTTTAATTTAATTAAACCAGACCTTTGCATAACATACCTCTTTTATCATCTATATGACAAAATAGATGTAGATAAAACACATCTACATTCTGAAGTATGATGGCTTTCTCAAGTAAAAGCATTTGTGCAATTTGTTTCAAATACAAGCTCAAATAGCTGTCTTTTTAGTGGAACACCATTTTTACTTGAAAACACAACTAACAGACATACTATAATTATTCAGACATGTTTTGACAGTCATTTTTTTTCAAAAATTAATGAAGTGTACTCCATTTCAAGGAAAACAGCTGATAATATTTGTTGTGATGATAAATGTCAAGCTTTCAAGAAAAAATTAGAATTTTGGAAAATATAGGTCTGTCACTATGAACTAGTTTCCCAATACTTAAATAATATTCTGATAATAACACCCATGATGTTAACAAATGTGACAACAAATTTGTTAACTTTTAGAAGATGTATATAATTCAGTTAATCAATATTTACTAGTCAGTGCATGATGTTACAAAATTATCCATGGGTAAAGAATAATTAAGGTGTAAGACAGATCAACGTATTTCACACTTGTTGCTATGAAATATTTGCCAGGTCAAGATTCTACATTACAATCAACTTTTAAGAAACCATCTATTGCCAAGCTTTGGTGTAGTTCCAAAAAAAAAAAAAAACCCACAATTATTTTAAAAGAGTATTATAATACACCTTCCTTTTCTAAGTCCATATCTATGTAAAAGCCAAAACTTCTTCATTACACTTCAATCAAATTTATATAACACAACAGTTTGAAAGCAGAAGCAGATATGAGAAGCCAGATAGCAGAGTGATTTGCAAGAACAAACAAAAAGTAAACACTGACCTTTTTCTCTTTTTTTAATTTTGGGAAAAAAGTTGTATATAAAATGTGTTTTTAAATAAAGTATAGTAAAGTTAAAATGAGGTACTCAAAAAATATTTTTCAATATCTCAAGTTTTAAATTCTAATTCAGTAAATAGTAATATAGAAAACTCATATAAAAAGCATTTTGGAGTTCTACACAATTGTTAAGAACATAAAGGGTTCTACTCAAGAACAACTGCTCTAATTAAATTTTTACTTTTATATTTTATTCTAATGTTCCCGTTATTGACCACTATGCCCCATCTTTTCTGTCCTTGTGCTTCAATGACCCCTCTTTCACAAACCCTACCAAACTGGAGCCCCTGACTTGTGATATGATATGATATGATATAGTATGATATGCTATGATATGATATATGATGATATGGTATGATATGATATAGACACTTATACTATAGACAAAAGGGTGATTGGACCTGAGAGAGTCTCCTTAGCAGCAGTGGCAGCATATACATACACACACATATATATAATCTAATATATATATATATATATTCTAATTACTTTTTCTCTCTTTTCATTTAGTCTTCACAATTCCTTGAGTTAGATTCTTGTGTTACTTAGAATGTTTTTAGTTCTAAATAAATGAAAACTCGACAAGAATTTGTTCGAATTGTAAGGAGCGGTTACTGTATATTTTTTAAATATACAGAGAAATGAGCTCAGGGTTGATTCAATAGCTTAAAGATGCCATCCAGAACATTCTTTTGCTCTTTTGCTCATTCATTTGACATTCTTCTGCTCTTTCACCCTCAATCTATTAGTTTCCTTCTTCAGACTTGTTTCTAATAGCCATAACATGTCTGCTCCCTCTCCAAACATCACATCCTCATATGACAAGCTCAAAATACCGTAATTTGGAGTGAAAGGGATTCTCTTTGTATGGCACTCTTTCTCACTTAGGAGGAAAATCTTTCCCAGAACTATCATCAACTTGGCAGATTTCTCCTTTAATCTCTTTGGCCTTGTTTAACCTATCCCTAAATTAACCAGAGGAAAAGGAGTTTATGTAAGCTCATGCTAGTCACCAAAACATGCTTTATGCTCTGGGTTGGGCATATTGCTGCTGAATAAATTTTAGGTTCGTAGGAAACAAGACAAATGACTGTTTAAGTTATATATTTATATTTTGTGTTTAATGGGATACATAAGGCCTGTGGATCAGAGAACAGATCTTCATAATGCACAGAGCATTTTAGTGCTGGTCCCCCAAACTGCAGCCTTCACTGGGCAATGTGGTGAGAGCCTGATGTTACCCTGTGCTTGCAGTGGGGTTGCACCACAGAGGAGGAGCCCTAATTTGTGATACTCAGAAGTTGTATAGGGCAGTTAATACATCTGTCCCTCCTTCCCTTGAAGAGAGAGAGAGGCCTTCAAGCTGGGATGTAAACAAATCTTTGCCTGGGAAGGGAGTGGAAAGTCCCCAGCCCTCCAAGCTGGAACAACAGCAAATGGCCCCAAGGGAGGTAAGTCTAAATATCTTTGGAGCAGTTCACCATCTTAAGGTTTCAAGGCATGTTTGCTATTAATCATGTTTTAACAAAGTTTTCCAGTGAGTTTTGTTCAGAAAGCCCAGACCTTGCACAAAAAAAAAAAAAAGGAGAATTGTCTCCTCAAAATGGCACACTGTCATTATCCCTGCTTTACAGAAAAGGTAAATAGAGCTCAGTGATGGCAAGGAACTTGCCAAAAGTAAACCCCAGTTCAAACCTAGATGTTTTTTATTCCCAAACTGATATTCTTTCATGGATGAAACTTTTTGTTACTACTTTTTGTAACACGTAGCAAGGGAGTGGGGAAAGGAATAGATAAATGGATTCTGGAATCCTAAATTATAATTCCAACATACTTTATCACTGAAAATATAGTTCATCTTATTATTTGATATTTTCAGTTCTTTTTCAGACTCTTCTTGGAACCTAATCATGATTTCAAATGTTAAATACATGTGAAATGTATTCCTGGTAGCAACAAACCAAACTGTAAGTGAACTTTGAAAAGCATCTGTTTTAAAGCTGTGACATTTATAGCTAGAAACCTTTTCTTCCTTAAATATGACCTAAGAGAATACTTTGCATTTTGAAGCAAAAACCTCCATTTATGAGATATAAGTACAAAGAGATTTTTTATAAAAAATTGTCACTACGTATAAAATACACAAACTCAACACGATTTTTCAGCCTTTAAATATAGCTTCCATTGACCATCTAATACAGCAACTCCTACAGATATTGGTGGGTCATGAAATGAAGGATTACATTCTTTTTTCAAAAGCAACCTTGAGCAATTCAGAGTAATATAATACCAAATCGAACACCACAAACTGAGATATTTCTTAATTCTTCATAGCTTCTGGGAGATTTTGCCCTTTATAATTCATTCTGCTCTGCACTGTCACTGTTTTTATAAGTCAGAGAGCATTGCTGTTGTTCAACTTAATGTCAAATATTATGTGAAAGTATTCCTAAGATTACTATGCTGAAAAGTTTTTAAATAATAAATATTATTTATGTTTTGTATTTAACTTATGACAAAGTATAAAATAATAAAACTACAAATTTAGAAGAAAGAAAAAGAAGAATACAAATGAAATACCACAAAATTATACACAAGTTTTTCACTTGTTTTTAAAAAATAGCCAGAACGAATAAGATGAGCTTAATGCACAGTTGGTTAAAATCAATTGTCTTGTTAATTTACGTATTTTTTTAGTAGTCCTCTTTTAGAAGGTTGCCTTAATTTTAATTCTCAGTTTTGGAGACAAATTGTGGCTGCCAATGGATGAATCTTTTGATTGTTTACATACAAGAAAGGCTCCCCTGTTTATCATTTTTAAATAGATTTTTCCATCTATTGTGCCACATTGGAATGCAGAGTGCATTTATTGTCACAAGTCTATGATATAAACCGGAGTAAATTTGTTCAGACTTAACAAGTTTAGTTTATTTGAATAACTTTATGGCCAGAAAAATTTTGCCTAAATGTATATGGAAATTCTAAGGAATATTGATAATTTTCTTACTGGTTTTCCTGGGATTCTTTGCCTCAGTCAGTAAAGTAATGGATTAAAACCTAATCAGTTCACAATATGTACACAGTCCCTAACATATTTAAATTAAAAGACAGCATGCAGAACAAAGATTTAAAAGTCTAAAATCTGTAAGTGTAGAGAAAAAAGAAAAGTTAAAAATAAATATGAAAACACAAAGGTAAAAATTCAAATAGCTAGAATTTTGGAGTAAAATTCTTTGAAAACTTAAGATGTTAAGTGATTGGAAAACAATTCAAACTGAAGATCAGATATAGTGTAAAGTCATGACTGAAAAGTCTTTCAGCATCAGGCTCTCTTTGGAATCATTACTGCTTATACACACTGCATACAGGAACACGTGCACCTGCTCCGCTGTTCATTTACTTTGCAAATAGCAGCTGCCTCACACAAACACAAATACATTTGTCTTACCCTCATATCTTAGCATATCACAGGATGAAATTTTTTGCTTAATATTTTCTGCTATCATGGATTAAATTTAAGTATCCCAGAAGTAGCTCATAAAAAATAGACACAAATGTACTCTCAGATAATTAAATGTAAAAATCAATTAACCAATTAGATACAAATGTTAAACATATGGAATATTAAAAAAAAAGAGGTGACGTTTTTCAAGAAAAGTTCATACGTATTTCCATGATTTTAAGATGCCATACATTGTAAGATACACCATAACTTTAATGAGGTTTTTTGAAAAGTACAGTGAAACACATCAAACACCTAAGTTGAAAGACTCCTTCTGATTTCAAATACATTAATATTAAAAGTGTCTTAAATTTAAGAGTTTTTAGAACAAGTAGGGTTGCCAGATTGAGCAAATAAAAAGGATGTCTATGTAGATCTGAATTTTAGGTAAATGATGGATAACTTTTTAGTATAAATATGTTCCAAATACTGTATGAAATACACTTATATTAAAACAAAAATTATTTATCACTTATTTATTCAAACTTAACTGGACAATCTGTATCTTATCTGATTTATTGTCTTAACAGATCTATAGTAGTGGTAGTAATAGTGGTAGTAGTAGTGCTAGCAGCAACAGTAATCTGACAGGAATCTTGTATCTCACTAGGCTAAGATTAAGGTATCTGCAGAGCTGCATTCCTTTCTGGAGGCTTTAGAGGAGAATCTGTTTTCTTGCCTTTTCCAGTTTCTAGAGGCTGTCCACATTTCTTGCTCTGAGTCCCCTTACTCCATCTTCACAACCAGCAATGTTGTATCTCTCTGACCATTCTTCATATTCACATGTGCCTCTGTCCACAGCCAGGAAAGTTTCTCTGCTTTTAAGAACCTGTGTCATTAGATTGGGGCCACCCAAATAATCCAGGATGATCTCCCAATCTCAAAGTCTTTACACATTAAGAACTTCCCTTTGCCATGTGAAGTAATGCATCTACAGGTTCTAGGGATTAAGACATGGACATCCTTGGGGGTCCATTATTCTGCCTACCACAAGGGGCTAAATGACAGCAAGCCACTGAGGAGTGTTTATCATCACACATTCTTTGTCTTGGCTCAGTTTGGCCACTTGCTTTGTCTTTATTACCAACTTCTTCCCATCGTGTAACTCCACACTCTTCTCTGTATACCTTCCATCAAGCTACTTTCCCTTTTTTGGTTTCTTTTAAAAATTTATTTTTACAGTATAATTTTTTATTAGGAATTTGCCTTTTTAAAAACCTGTCAATGTCTTTTAAAATTAGGATTGTTTCTGTTTATGCTAGTGCTCTGGTTACAACGTTGCAAAGAGTTAGACAGGTTTGACCCAGTCTTATCTTTCATGTAAGCCTTATTTGCAGGGTACAGTTCTGCAGAATGTAAAGTTTTTCAGGAATGCATATATGCCATTTTGAAATGCTTATATGTTGTTTCTTTCTTCATTCTTTCTGTGAAAGAGAACTAGAACATCCTTTCTTGGATCATCAAATATCAATCAGAGGACAATGAATTCTAAACCTATATCTCCTTCCTTGCTGTTTGCACAAATACCAGTTTATAATCCTTAATGATATGCTTGGTATTTTCACTTTTTTCATTGTTATTAGTTTACTCAAATGTTACAGTTAATTATTATTTGTGCCAACTGTGCCCTCCTTACCCAGAATCAATCACCAAATACCTTGATAATTCTGCCTTTGAAACTCTTTCATGATGAACTCTTGCCATGCTCCCCAAAGTGTGGTGCATGTACCTCTAGAGATCCACAAAATTATTTCAGGTTATTACAGAGATACTGTTTAATTTATACATTTTTATTGTTGCTCTATTTTATGCTAAGTATATATATATATATTTTTTTCTTTTCTTTTTTTTTTTTTGCGGTACGTGGGCCTCTCACTGTTGTGGCCTCTCCCGTTGCGGAGCACAGGCTCCGGACGCGCAGGCTCAGCGGCCATGGCTCACGGGCCCAGCCGCTCCGCGGCATGTGGGATCTTCCCGGACCGGGGCAGGAACCCGTGTCCCCTGCATCGGCAGGCGGACTCTCAACCACTGCGCCACCAGGGAAGCCCATATGCTAAGTATATTTTTTATGGTAGTGTAGGGGAGGAAAAAGTTCTCCTCAACCCCCATTAGGGTCTCTAACTGGGCTTGAAAATTAAATTGACAAAGACATATTAACAGAAGAAAAGAATACAGATTTATTTAATATGTTTTATATGACATGGAAGTCTACATTAGGAAATGGAGACTCAAAGAAACAGACCTCAGTATTTTTATGCTAAGTTGATGAAGAGTGGGCAGTCATGTAGAAATATGATAGGTCAGAGGGTATGAAGTAAGTGCAGTGAACTGGGGAAAACTTAGCAAGGCCTGTTTGAATTCTTTTTGGCATTCCTTTGTCTTCGGAGATAAGGGTGCTCCTTTCTTCTGGGATATAGGGAGGACACCTCTCACATGAGGATTTTGCCACCTGTTTCAGGGGAGAAGGGCAGGGGAAAGCTAAAGAGACCTTTCTGCTTCTGCTGTTTTTTTCAAACTCCTTCAACTTAAAATATTCAATATACTAAGGTGTCATATTTTGGGGTAGCATGTCCTGAACCCATCATTTGTGAATATGAAATCAACTTTTGAAATAAAATTGCCAAAGTTTTAAAAGTTACTTAATTTTTAAAATTGTATCAAGTATTATAAGTAGTGTGCAAAAAATTGTGTTTTTGTATATGAGAGAATAAGAACTAAGAAACTACATAATACATGGGATTTAGATCCCTTTTCCATTCTCACAGCCTACACCCTATCAAGGGCAAAATGGAGGCGTCAGAGAAACACAGTTAAGATGCAATAATAAATGGCAAAATTCGGGTATGTAGAGTAAAGAGATTGCAAATGGAGTCTGAATATGGTAAAAATTCTTACTCCTTTGTTCTCTCTTTGAATCTTTTATCTGTTTGCCTCTTTTTGAGATTCTTTCTCCTCTTCAGTGACTGAAGTGATCACATCGACCTTGGTAATGCCTCCATACTAGGAGTTGATATTTCACTTGAAATGCAAAAAGGATTAGAAATAATCTGGGGGCAAAAGAGGGAGCAAGCAGAATTTTAGGCTGGCTCTAGCAATTGGCCATAGGGAAATGGAGCCATTCTTCTTCCTCCCTCTAGTCTCTTCTTATATCTATCATAGACAGAGTGGTAACACAAAGTGTGCTAAGATCCCAAGGTTGCAAGCCTAATATAAAAGTGTTATAGAACAGTTTGTTCAGTACATTTCACTCTCTAGCTTAAAGGACAAAAGAATATGTATTTGCAAACCACATATATTCCAACCCATTACGCTACATTTGAGGGTGAGATAGCCATTAGTGACTAGGAGGCAGTCCTACACACATATTCTACATTCTTTGCAATATAGCAAAGGTGACAGTAGCACTGATATATTAGGAATTGGGGGATTCTGATCATATAAACACTCTGATTTCACGTCAGGAGTCACAATTCACATTATTCACTGAATTATTTTCATTGTCACGAATGTCATTGAGGTTCAAGTTCTTCTTAATTCATTTATGATTTTCTAAAAAGCCTGAATTGCTAATTTTCTTCTTCCTCAGGCAACTAATCTACATTTTTAAACTGGATTTCCTGTCAATAGATTTTCTTTTCCCCACTGAGCTTGATTTCATTATATATGCGACTATAGATTCTTCCTTAAAATTTTGACTTCATCACCTAAATTTTCCATAATTCTTTTCTACCCTTAGGTAAAAAACTGTATCTAATGTTATCAGATTGGCATTCAAGCAATTCCCCAATCATGTTTTAATCTACCTATCCAGCATAATCACATCACCATCATCAACCATGCCAGTTGCAATGTTTATTGCATGCCTATAATATGCACTGTTCCATGCACAATTGAGAACTACAAAGAAGTATGAAATATGGCTCATGGCCTATAAGTTTATTTAAGGTAGAGAGTTCATGTAAAATAATATATAAATCAGAGGATAAGTTAAGACAAGTACTAAGTGTAGGGCACAAACAGCAAATGATATTAAAGCCTTGAAAGAAATAAAGATCAATATGGAAGCCTTCACACATCTAAATATTTTCATCACTATTCTCTCCAATGAGACAGCCCATTCCTCTAGCCAGATTAGCCTCCTCAACTTTTGTTGAATCATGAGATGTTCAAACACTGTTCAATGCTGTGTTCATTTCACTTGGCAAAGAACTCTTAAGCTTCACTATCTTACCAAATTTTAACATTTAATTTCAATTTTTTAACTCAGATTTTCTAATCTATCAGTCAAAACTTATTTAATTCTACATAGTTTTATCGGAATAAATATATACCATCACTAGGTGAAACTAGAAATACTCTTCTGGGTTGAGCAGCTTGTCTTTTTATGGTCATGTGAGAGAAAAAAATAGTACGAATTTCCTTTTGATTTATGCATTTTGCACAAAATTAAAATATTTTACTAAAGCAACTAAATTAAAATAGTAACTACTACTGCTAAATGTTTTTAAATACAATGGGCAGTGCATACATACATGCATATATTATCATATACATCACATCACATATACATCAGGTTAAATTGCTCTCAATTTTAAATTACAAAATCTCTGGGAGAAGATTTTAGAACAATTAACAATAAAGAAACTCTCAGTGTTTGAGAAGGCACTTTTTAAATCCTCAGTATTTAATAAATGATGCTTTATTAAAAACCAGATTTTCACATTTCTTAGACTGCAGAGTACCAAAAAAAAATGGAAAATTTATTCAACTGTGAGAATAAAAGAAGTGAGAAATAAGGGACTTTTATTTTACCATTCCCATGTTTTAAAAGCTGTATGTGTTGTATTTCAGAGGTCTTAAACTGTGTATTTAACTAAGACTGAAATTCAAGCATTGCCAAGCATGGCCTCAAATTTCAGTTTCTCCTAAAACTGAAGAATATGTTTTAAGTCTTCCATTTCTTTTTCCATCAGCTTCAATTTAAGCATCTAATGGTCCTGTTATGACCACTATCTTCCTCCCAGAATCTGGACTTTTCCCTAAACAGAAATAAAATGAGGCTTCTACAAAGCAAGATAGTTGTTTGATATGCTTGCCAATATTCTTGTGGAAGAAGTAAGTAGCAGGCTATCTAAGACATTCAGATTTAAATCCAGAAATAAAAAATTCTTGACATTTCATAAAACTGAAGGGGTTGATCATGGTTTCATAAAACTCTCTGATTTTATTATGATATTCTCATTTCCAAATTTTATTACTAAGTTTAACTGTAATGGTTCCTTGTGGACTACTCAGTATAATAACTTAAGTGAATATACTGTAATTTTAGTCTTTGCATCCTGCTCATATTTTCTTAAATTTCTGCTTTCTTTACCAATGTTAGTTCACAAGGTTGCTTTAAGTTAATCTTCAAAGCAATCTCATCTATAAATTTTTTTATCTCAAACTTTCTTATAAATTGTCTTTATTAAATTATTACATGCAACAGAGTTACCTTCATAGATTGAGAAGTATAACTTATTCTGAATGCAACTGTTTAGTGATCCTTTGAAAGTGGTACTTCCTTTTCCCCATTTCGGTTTTCAAACAACTTGGGAGTTAGAGGAAGCATAGAAATATTACTGAGTTTCTGCTTGGCAGCTCTACGAATGACTCCTACACTAATTTGCTATGCCCTTGGGGCTACTGCTAAGAGAGCTGTGATAATGGCAGTTAGAGGCAAATCAACCCAGCCCTTTAACGCTTGACTAGCTTCAACTTCCTAAGGTTATCAATTTTTGGCATAAGTTTCTACTAGGGTCTCACCCAAATTAGCAAGAACACATATTCAGCACCTCTTACTGTAGGTCAAGTGGGAACTGTTCCCTGGGAAAGGATGTAGGTAATTTGGCTGAGGAATGTTCTGGATTGTGTGGAATTGTGTGGGCCACTCAGCTGATTTTTCCCCTTCTATGTTCTCCTTTTATCATAGGAGCTGGAAGCCTGGGAACTGAATTTTCAAGAATTACTGTCATTATGGCCCTAGATTAGATTCTGCCAATGAGAGGAGCTAGTGTAAATCTGGAAGAAAAACAAAAAGCAAAAGCAATTATTATTCACATGGCTGTGGCTGGCAATTACTGAGGCTTCAGCATCAAGGGTTTTCCAGCAACTTCCCAGTGTCTTCCAAAGATTCACCTGCTTCAGTACAGTGGGCAGTGAAATCAATGGCAGTGGTTTCCTATAATTTGATAATTTCCTGATTTCCTCAATGGTAGAGTGGCTTCTCTAATCTTTTCTACCCCAGACCTTCTAATATTTTTTAATCCCCTCTATTAAGCCATTTGTTGTTTGAAATACCTGGAGTTACTTCTGGTTTCCTGACTGAACCCCAATTAATACAGAGTCTCTGGAAGAAAAGGGATCCAGAATTCATTCCCTTCTTTTCAAGTCCTTTGGTGGTCCTGACTGAAGAAACGAACCAAGGACCCCAAATAGGAACTCACCAAAAGGAAAGAAGAAAATGGGTTGATGATCTGTGATCAACTCCAGGGTTGTCCACAGGGGGAGAGTTTATTTGGCAATATGTAACTAAAGATGAAAAACCATTTGTCCTAGGCACTCAGGCAAAATGACCATTCTTCAGAATTAATAGCTGGGCCTGCAAATGACCACTAAAACTTATAGCTTTGAAAGCATGTAAGGTACCACTTCTGTTTTTACAGATATTGGACTCAGAAAGAGCAATTGCAACATGAAAAACAGATGCATCATATCTCATTTCCAGGCCTCACAGAGACAGAAAAGTCATCATCAGCCAAGATCCTCCCAATCTTCCAACAGATGCACAAATAGACCTGCCTCTGCGACCTTTTCTTCTTTTTTGGAATAATGGAAGAACTCTGTATGAACAAAATTAAGACCAGTACCTCCTCCTGCTTTCTCAGTGATCTCTAGCTTTTAGTTATTCTGTCTCCTTCTCTATCTTCAACCTCTTTGCCACCAACAATGATGTTAATAAGCATGCAAATATGCTCTGAGAACTCACAACTATAAAAGGATCTCTTTTGAACAATGTTAAGTCACTTTACCGAGTCTATTATTGGCCAAAACTTTCCCAAAAAGTATTTATTTATTTATACATGGCCTCTGTTTTTTTTGTTTTTTACCCCCAAACATCTGTCAACGATTTCAGTATAGCTTCTTTAAGTCTTCACTATTCCCTCAAAAATCTTCTCTGGCTATGGTCATTCATTCATTCACATTTTTTTTTTCATTTTTTTTTCCTTTTACAAATATTTATGTAGCACTACATTAGGAGCTGGACATTAAAAGAAAATGTAAAAGGGGAATTGTCCCTGCCTTGATTAATGACGTTTATGTTGCAAGTGCAATTAGCATCTTTTTAAAAATCAATTTACTTTGTAAACCAAGAAAAACAATAATACAAACTTATTGCAATAAGTCAAAAAATATGAGGATAAATACATAAAAGAAAATGTAATAATCTCTCCCCAACTAATTAGCTGATATTAACAGTTAGCTGTAGATTCTTCCACACATTTCTCTAAATGCATATAATTTAGGTTATAACACATGACACTGCTGATATTCTACTGTTTTTCACTTGCAAAACAACATTATCAAATGATTCAACTTAATACATATGTGCACGTATACAGATTTTTATTTATTTTTAAATAGTTGTTGAGCAGTGCTTAAATAACATTTTTAAAACTATGAATAGTTTAATGAGTGAATATTTGTGTTCACCTTTGTTGGGGAAATATAATTTTTAAAAAATCTTCTGCTGAGCCAGAAAAATGGCTTCATGAAAGCAGAAGTGAGAGAAAATAATTTTATTTTTGAATGAGTATTAAGCCAGAACATGATGAGCCTTACAGGTAACTCACTAAGAGATTTCAAAGGCAGAAAGAAATCTCACCCTTTTATACAGCCAAGCAGTCACAACCCATTCCATACATGCTCCCAAGGTAAACAATAACTATTGTTCAAGGTAGAGGACTTGATAGCACCATTGTCACACATAGTTCATTCTAAATTCACCTGAGATGATCCATTATATTTGTTAACTGGATTTACCCAAAGGCAAATTAAATTCTTACCTCTATGACAGGTGGTAGTTTTGCAACTTGGTCATGGTTGGGCTCTCACAGAAACTGGGAAATACGGGTGCTACCTTCCTTGATGATTATATTTCAAAGGTATGGTTCCTAGGTCCTACAGAAAGATATTCCAGAATTGTAAAACTGACAAAAGACTTATTTAACTTTAAAAAGGTTTACATACGTTTCAAAGAGACTGAGAAAGTATTTACAATTATAAATTTTCTAAAGCAAATATCTAAGAAAAGGGAGGGTAGGACATCTCTTCCCTTATTTTTCACAGGGAGAATCAAACCTTTTATTTTATATTTGTATTTGTCCTTACATCTTTACATATCAAGAACCAAAACATTTACATAAAATTAGCTGCCATTTTTAAATCACAAAATGTTATCTCCCAATAACTGAATAGTTGAAGATAAAAATTTATAGGATGAGAAAATAAGTGAGGAAAGAAAGTACCATAATCAGTTAACCATATAGATGTTATTTTTAGACAATTGAGCAAGAGTAATTATCTATACACAAGTAAATTTCTTCCAATTTTTATTTTGCATAGGTAAGCAATCATGATCAAACAATAAATTCTACACATTATCCTAGTTTAATAGTAAGAGCATGGATGTTGCAGTGAAAAATACATATACTAAATCTTGATGGAAATTAAAATGTTTCTCCTTTCCTATTGTAGAAATTCAATTATATGTTGAAAAACCACAACTAGTAAAATATGAAGGTATAACTGAAATAAACAGTTATGCAGACTAGAAAATATCATACACTTATTTCATGTCTGAACAACTATCTGTTTCACTTTTACATTCAGGTTATCTCATGTACATGATCAATCAGAATGCTTATATCACTAAACTATACTTAATTTTGTATTACTGATGCTTGCATATTTCCTGGCACAGATAACACCCAATAACTGTTTACTGGATTAAATTTTAGAATGACTTTATTCCAAACCCAGTAATTGTTTTTTTGATTAAATTTTAGAATAACTTTAGTTTTAAATTATCTAAGGATGAATCTTGTCCTCATTTTTCTTTTCTTTAGAGGAATACTAAGCTTTCAAACTAAGCCCCCAAATGGTTCCTTTAATTTGCTAAATTAATTTTACAATATAAAAAGTATCACAGAATCATATTTATACATTTACTTGTTGCTCATTCATATTCACTGTCATCTCAATCACAACTAATGGTTACTATTGAGTGCTCACTATAGACCTGGTAAATATTTTATGAATGTTGTCATTCTTATGTTTCACAAGTCTGTAAGTTGTGTTTGCTAGTCTTACAACTGGTGAAACTTAAAGAAATTAAAGATAGTAAGTAACTTGATTAGGGTGATACAGCTACTAAGTGGTGGGGCCTAGTTTAAACCCATGTCAGTCTAAGTATACAGTTCCTGCTCCGAGGCCTCCGATTCTTTTGCCAACACGTAGCTCTGCCTCTCTTAACTAGGTCATGTGTGCCCAGGCCATATGGCAAGCAGTCTACATAGTACCAATCAAAGGAAGTGGCAAATTCTTGCTTTTTCAAACCACTGTTAATAGTCAAGACAGCTTAATCCCTGAGGTTAGCAAATTAATGTGATCATGGTGATAAACATTCTAAGTCAGTCGATAACGTGTTTTGGATGACCAGTTCATTTATAAGAGAATAAAAGAAGTGGGTGTTACAGATGTGACCCATGAGGGAAACTTGCTGAGCAGCTGACATATAGGAAAAATATTCAGAACTTGTGGAAAGGCTTTGAGCAGGTATGCAAACAAATACCCAAACAAATGTATTGTGGTTCAGGAGAATTTCCCCAGCACTCCCAGTAAGTCCTGGAACGATAAATAAAAACTACAACCAAGGAGTTACAGAATATGTGAGGCTTAATTACATTTCACTGAATACTATGCAGCACAGTTAATTCAATAAACTCTAGAACCTTTATGCTTCTGGGGATGCACATAGTGCTACATCCTGCTGGGCCAGTGCGTAGACTTGTGCAGCCTTTTCTGCAAGGAAAAGGAGAGAGCTTAGCTCTTAAGGGAGAGCTAAAGAAGGCAGTATACTCAGGGAGGAGTGATGAGGGTGGTGGGGAGTGGGGGAGAAAAGCCTTTAGAGGCTTCATATCTTTTCAGATTTTATGGTTTTGCTGTTAGCACAAGTTCATGTGCCTGACACACAGTGAGGCCAAACAAACCAAAACATCCTTGTTTGGAGCAGAGAAAGGTTTATTGCAGGGCCATCTGTGTCACGGGGGTTAACAGTATCAGTCCTTAGGCTCCAGGAGGCCTGGGGCTATGTGCACCTTGTCATCAAGTAGTTAACATCTTCCATTTGGTGGGGGATTTTCACATCTGTAAAACAACTCAGGAAATACTGTTATCTAGGTAACAGAGAGGAGCTAAAGCAGAGGATACGGGGGAAGGGCCTGTCCCAGGAAGACCTCATAGGGTCCTGCTCTGTTACATGGCTGCTGACCTAATTCTATTTACCTTATTCAGGCTGCAGAAAAAGGGAAGGCATACCTGCAGGTACTATTCCACAGAAGTTTTAAACAAATATTCTCTTAATGATTTATGATATGCTTTGCTTTGTTTATTGCCCTGAACCTCAAGTTCCACAGGAAATTATATTTGTGATAACACTGCGCTACATTGTCATATCTCTTTTTATTATTGCTTTTCACAGTTACTTAAAGCTTGTATTGTTATTTAGCTATTTATTTTGTTCATATCATTTCTTCTCTATGGTAAACACTTTGAGGGTAGGATTGTGTCCTAGAGAACAACTCTGTATAAGGCAGGGCATTTGCCGACTTAATCTGGCAGAGAATTCAGGCATAGTGATCTTTGTTCCAGCAACAGCCCATGGGAGACACTGCACTGAAGCAAAGAGGCTCCTCATTATTCAGGGATTATTTTCACAGCAAGTGAAAGAAACCCACCTTAATTCACCTTAATCAAGGAGAAATATTTTGTTTCATGGACTCGAATTACAAGAAAAGCTAGAGTGAAACTTGTCTTGCGCATTTAGAGCAAGTAAATCAATTATTACCACAACTATTGCTGTGTGACAGCAGACAAAACTACAGAAAGCTTTAATTTTCACATTTCTAAAATAGCAGAACCACAGAGAAAGAGTGCCTCTCTCTTACCAATATTTTAGAAATCCTAGGGAAATATTCACAAGCCCATTAAGGGCTATGAAGAAAGGCAAGATCCCAACAGTTCCCTTTTATCATATTGTTAGAATGTGGGGAGAAGGTGCAGTTCCTCAAATGAATACGAAGGCTAATGGGTGAATATTTGTGAGCTTGAAAGCCATTATATTTTATATCTAATGTAGCATGTGATAAAAGGAAAGAAGTAGACTATTTTAACATGTGTTGAGCACCTACTACATGTCCTATAAACTTTATTATATACATTATAAACTCATCAAAATATCCATAAAGGATAATAAATATGAAGATGGGATGTGATGATACTGGGCAGCACCTTTGCCCTGTAAATGCTAAACCAGTGAAACATTTATTACTAAGATAAAGAAATAGAGATTTTTAAAACCATTAACACTGAGGTTTAACTTCTCTATTGATTTTAGGATTACTTGTCTGTCCAAACAAAGCTAGATAATTTAAAAATTCCATCTGCAAAGAGAGTGTTTGCACAGTACCACATGCAAGCATTTTACATGGCTTATATAATTTAACCCTCATAAAAATACCAGAATGTAGGTGTTTATATTTATTAGGATTTAAACTAAGCTACTTTAGCAAAGAGACCCGAATATACATTGACTTTAAAAAAAAAAGATACAGGTTTATTTCTTTTTTAAAGAATACTTAGATATATAGGGTGATCCAGAATGTGTTATCCCAAGAGGGTTCTGCCAGATTCAAGGTAGAGCTTCCATCTCTTGAGTCCAAGATGGTGCCATTTCCCAAGCCCAACTATTGCTCTGGTACTGCTTTCTCCAGCCAGTGGAAAAAGGAAAAAAAGGGGAGGAGGGGTGGTGTAAGTGGGTTATTTTAAGAACAGAATCTGAAAGTTGCATGTAACATTTGTGTTCTCCTGTGAGCCAGAGCTGAGTCAGATGATCTCACTCAAGAATAAGGCAGGTTAAGAAATGTCTCTAGCTAGGATAGCAGAAGCTCTACTAAAACCTATGTGTATGTGGCAGAAGACTCTGAGGGAGGGGAAACTAGCAACATATTCATTTATTTATTTTATATCCTTTTGTCCTTAACACTTCAAAAAGATCTGTCCCCGACAGGTAGGACTTATCTATAAACTAATACAAGGAGAATAAATCCTGGAGGAAAATTCACTGTCTCTGCCTCCAAATAATTTCCAATGAGGCCCAGAGAAGTTAAGTAACTTACAAGAAGTCACATAGATTTGGAGCTGAAATCAGAACCTGGGTCTCTATGGCACAAAGACTTTTGACTCATATTTCTAGTGCATCAAGTACTCATATATTTTAGATTTTATTTCCTCCTGACATTATCTCAGGAGAAAAGCTGGACAATCTAGAAATCACAAGGTAATTAATTGGCTACATCACTTTGTCCCTATCTGTTTAGATGCTCTTGGGAGACAAAGTGAAAGAGAACATGTGAAGCCCAGTTGCCAAGCTGACATGACAGCCAGTTAGTTGGGTGATGCCACTCTCAGATCAACCCAAAGGTTAATAACACAGATGCAGTCAAAGATCTGATGGATAGAGGCTGTGAACCCCATATCAATAACTTACAGCGAATGTCTGGAGGTGGCAGATGAAGCGGCTCATCATCAATTAAGCATGGCAGTCCATTTTTATAAAACTGTCGGAAGGGATTATTAAATTTCACATCTTAGTTTGCTTGGGAAGAATATCAAATAACACTAAAGGGTGCATCTTAAAAACAACGTTTACTATAAACTCTTGCTTCTGGCCTCATGTCAAACTAACAAGAGGTGCTATGCAATTTGATCCATGCTTTTCATTTTTCCATTTCTGAGCCAAGGTATTTTTTCATACTTATTATTAACCTCACATGTTTTAAAAAATAATAGTTCTGGTTTTAAGAATTTTTTTAAGTTAGGAAAATATTTAATTATCAAGAAAATAATCTCAAAATTTGAATATGACTGCAAGTTGAATATTTATTCACCATAGCAACTTGGAGTATACATTTCTCAAAGTTAAGTACCATAACAAAACATAGACACATGCCTTCCTTTTTATAAAATTCCTATTTACAGTAAATTCAGAAAAGCATCCTGCACTAAGCCAGAGAGGACTTAAAGTGGTCTGTCTCTAGATACGTTTTTTTTAATTTTAAGACTGGATTCAGAGAGTTCCATCTAATTTGAGGTGAATTTACTATGTATCAGCTCCATTATCCAACTTTCTATAGTAAATCTTTTTTTTTTTTTTTTTTTTTTTTTTGCCCATTAATTTATTTTTTGGCTGCGTTGGGTCTTTGTTGCTGTGCGTGGGCTTTCTCTAGTTGCGGTGCTCGGGCTTCTCATTGCGGTGGCTTCTCTTGTTGTGGAGCACAGGTTCTAGGCACGCGGGCTCAATAGTTGTGGTTTGTGGGCGGGGCACGAACCCATGTCCCCTGCATCGGCAGGCGGACTCCCAACCACTGCGCCACCAGGGAAGCCCTATAGTAAATCTTAAAATTCTTATATTTGTAAAAACCCCTATGAATGCCTGAATTATTTGGTAAAGTTTAAAAGACCCAATACAACATTATTTAAAAGGCAATTATAATTATAAAGTAATCACTACTAAAGTATAACAAGTCATAGTATCTATTTAGAAAACCATTCACAGTTATTCTACCATGCACATTTTCACACTTAGCATCGTGCTGCTGTTCTAATAATTGTTTACTATCTTAATATGACAGGGCTAATACCCACCCTCTTAAGGAAATTACCTTTCTTTAGCACTGGATTAATATTAGCTTATGTTACTTTTTATTTGTAGCAAGTTGTTCCCAATTCTATACCACCAACCATTCGACTTAATGATCTACTTGATGGACATCACTAAAAACAGTTCGTAAAGTTGACTTAACAAAATGAAATGATATTCAATATCAGTTTGAGTTGTTGCAATGAAAAGAGCTCATAGTACACTGGAAAGCTGTGGGAAATTGTTGGGAATTACTATTCTATGGATTGATACAAATAAAGAAAAAATCATAGAATTCTCGAATCATAAGGTACAGGAGCTATTTAGGCCAACACGCTAATTAAACAGTCCACGGATCGAAAACTAGACTTGATAAAAATCATAAAATGGATTGTCTGCTGAACTAAGTTTTGGACCTAGTGCTATGTACAGTATAGCCTACTGTTTTGCCTAAGATTGTGCAGTATCCCAGAATGGTTTGCGCTCTCTTTTAGGTTCCAAATTGTTCTACCTTGTAACAAGTAAATGTAAATTAATTGGTTGACTGACTGGCTGATTGACTGACTTACAGGCTAAGGCTAACTGGTCGCCTGACAGACTAGGGCTTCCCAGGGAGGGTCAAGGTTACCATTCTCTACAGGCTCCTCAAATAAACCTCCAGAGTCAAACACTGACAAACCTGATTCGTGGAATACCAAAGTTACTGAAAAGCTTTCAGGGAAAATTTTTCTAAATGTAACTGAAAACTCTTCAACTTTTCCTTAATCCCCTCATATTTTTTTCTGCTTCATATAAAAATACTAATTAGAGTCTTTTCCCTTTTTTTCTTGATGAGTCTGGCTAATGGTTTATCAATTTTGTTTATCTTCTCAAAGAACCAGCTTTTAGTTTTATTAATCTTTGCTATCGTTTCCTTCATTTATTTTTCATTTATTTCTGATCTGATTTTTATGATTTCTTTCCTTCTTCTAACTTTGGGGGTTTTTGTTCTTCTTTATCTAATTGCTTTAGGTGCAAGGTTAGGTTGTTTATTTGAGATGTTTCCTGTTTCTTAAGGTAGGCTTGTATTGCTATAAACTTCCCTCTTAGAACTGCTTTTGCTGCATCCCATAGGTTTTGGGTCATCGTGTCTCCATTGTCATTTGTTTCTAGGTATTTTTTTATTTCCTCTTTGATTTCTTCAGTGATCACTTCATTATTAAGAAGTGTATTATTTAGCCTCCATGTGTTTGTATTTTTTACAGATCTACTGTATGCTAACACATATATATGGAAGTTAAGAAAAAAAAAATGTCATGAAGAACCTAGGGGTAAGACAGGAATAAAGACACAGACCTACTAGAGAATGGACTTGAGGATATGGGGAGGGGGAAGGGTAAGCTGTGACAAAGTGAGAGAGAGGCATGGACATATATACACTACCAAATGTAAGGTAGACAGCTAGTGGGAAGCAGCCGCATGGCACAGGGAGATCAGCTCGGTGCTTTGTGACTGCCTGGCGGGGTGGGATAGGGAGGGTGGGAGGGAGGGAGACGCAAGAGGGAAGAGATATGGGAACACATGTATATGTATAACTGATTCACTTTGTTATAAAGCAGAAACTAACACACCATTGTAATGCAATTATACTCCAATAAAGATGTAAAAAAAATAATAAAAATAAAAGATTATACACCTTTAAAAAAATACTAATTAGAAAATTTAATTATGTTCAATATCTAAAAATGAAATTATATAGTGAGTAATTCAACACCAACACCTGATACTATGTGATAGACCTATGGGCATAATATTGTGATATTATAACACTCACAAAAATAGTATAACATTTATATTTCAAGATTTGCACATAATTCAATGGCTTTCAAAAGTCAGCTTTTCAATACTAACTTTAAAATTAATGATAACAACTTTTTCTATCTAAAACTTAACTGTAGCAAGTTTATGCACTTTATTCTGGCATTCATGATTTAGAAAAATGTTTTTTTCAAGCTTCATACAAAAACATTTGAAGAAATTAAAAATCATTGCAGCAATGTACATAGATCTCATATTCCTTTGATTCCCCCTTCTTTTTGATTTCTACATCTCTTATATTATGAGAAGACATTACCAAAGAAAAGACAATCAATTACTACAAAAGACAACATTGGTTCTTAGCGAGAAAGGAGAGTGAAAATCAGCTCTTTTATGTGACCAAAGAATCTCTTTATTTAATGTCCTTATTAATGTGAACTGAACCTAAAAATGTGAACATCTAGATATATATTGCTTAATTCCAGTTTCACCTGCATTAGATAAACTGTCTTGTAACTTCCTTTCTTAAGGAATAATATTTACATGTTAATTTCTTTTCCTCAATTTCTCACTAAACTTCAAATCATTTTGGAATAAATAGTATAGTAAGGCATTATATAAATATGAAAAACTTAAGTACTATAGTAAGGCATTATGTAAATATGAAAAACTTTTTAAATATCAAGAATTTTAAATGTATATAATGCTTGATCCTTCATTTTATCTTTAGAATTTCAACATTTATATACAAACATGAAATGCTAAGACTGAAATGCCTAAACTTTGTTCTGTTGTTATATGGGAGCACTTACAGTACCAGATTCTAACTTAATCAAAACTGAACTAAAATGAAAAGCATCATTGTAATCAACCATATGGCTGCTTCATTCTAAACTGGTTATTTTTAAAGAGCCAGCCTCCAACACTCCTCCTTAGAGGGAGAATAAAAACTGTATTACTACTGCACACATCAAAACTACATTGGTCATTGTGTTAGCTGGCACTAAATTCCTCAACAGCATAGTAGTGCAACACAGGTCTTCCAGATGACTATGAATGGATGGTCTTCATTTGTCAGAGATTAATCTGGTAGACATGGCCTTTGTAGAAACAGCTAGAAAATATAGCACGAATTTTGAAGGAGCAGGGATGGGGAGAGTCATCTTTTTCATATGACCAGTGACCCTTTTTTTTTAATGTTACCACTGCTGCACACAGATCCTAAAAATGCAAGAGAAAGATTCCATTTCATTGTATTGAGAATCATCCTCTTGGGAAACCAATTTAGTCTGAAAGTACCCTCAGAAAGGATTCTGCTTCTTGTAGACAATTGTGGATCAATTTCAGATGAAGATTTAGTAGCCTTTTAAAAAACCTTTTAGGGCATTTTTTTAATGCTCTGTAGAGAGTTGAAGAGTGTGTGTGGGGAGGGTGGAAGTAAGCTGATAAAATGCTATTATTGAAGAACTTCAGGCTAACCATGAACTTTAAGATTTGTATTCAGTTCTATGGCAAATGGCACCAGCTTATCTTACAGGTTACGTGCACTATAGATTTGGAAGCAATAAAAGACAGATCTGGGTCTCCATTTGGGCTCATGGGCTGCAGTTTGTCTTCTTAGGTTCCAAATTTCTCAGTTCTTCCCTACTACACATTCAGCTTTTCTCTCAGACTGTTGGACTACCTGACCTTTTGAGACTTGAGACCTGGTACAAGATGCAGAGGTGACAGCCTTGCACAGAATTCTGCACCAGGAACAACTGTGTGAAGTGAAAGCCTCTATAATAAATCTCTATTCTACATCACTCATAGTGATTCTACTTCTCAGGCCAAATCCTGACAGGTAAAGTAGTAATTCAGAGACACGAAGAAATTAATCAAAGGGATTAATTGCCAAACACTCTTAAAGAGGGTTAGTAGAAGAACCTAGAAACATACTTTACCTTCTTTGATTTGATTCCATATCCCTAAATGTATACTTCTATAGTTCTTATTTTATTTTAGAGACTACTTTACACAACAACACCTAGTTTCTCCTAAGGCAGAAAGAATGTAGCTCCTAGTAGCTCCTCCTTCAAATATTCACTCTCAAACTAACTGAAGTCTTCAGTCGTAAGTGTCCTTATTCCACTTTTCCCTGCCTACTTGATGACTACTTGTAGAGTCTGTCCCTTGGGCTATGTTAGCAGTCCTTAAAAATACTATCGCAAATTTTTCTCTTTGTGTATTAAGAGTGAAGTCTTTATACTTTAGCAGCTCACTGCAAACTTGTGAAGGAAGTGATGTTCACATTTCCTTTTCCTTCTATAAGGGTCAGCCAAGCTCTGATGTAGGAAAAGCTGAGTAGAGCAATGACCACATCTTGTAGCACAGTGCTAAATCAGCCATGCTGTGAAAGGGAGCAATGCATATCAGCTCTTTGACTAGGAGCTACCACACAGACATTTCCTTTTATTCCAGCAGACTTGATTTTTGGCAACCTGGGCACTTCATTTTTCTTCCCGGACAGCTGTTTCTGAGTCACCCGCTCACTGTGCATGGCCTTTCTTTTTCCTAACAGTGTCAAATATTCAATATTACAGGTATTTACTGAGCACTTACCATGTACCAGGCACAGAACTTAGCCTAGGCCTACATTGGGATAAGATATATGATGAGGGAAACCTCTTCAGCTTATCTGAGGACATGGCATATGCTTGGGCATACAGACTACCCAAAGAGGAGAGTCATAGTACCTTTTGTTGAGGTTAAAACACATGTATTTTATGCTGCTTTAAAAATTTTACCTAACCTGTCACTGGTAAAGTTTTATATAATGGGAATAGGATTCCCATTCTTTTCTCTAAGCTAACCCTCAGTGTTTCCATTATAGCACAATTAATATGTAGCTGGGAAGAAATGGTTTACAGCTGATCTTTAGGGTTTGCTTATTAGATATGCTGTGTCTTAGGCTTGGGCTTTTACCTTATCCACTAAATGTACATTCAAATGATAATTCTGTAGATGGCATTGTAGACTGGGGAGTCCTACTCAGGACATAAGAATAAAAATCAATTCCCTTTTTTACTCGTTTTCCATTCATCAGTACACCCTACCACAATACAATAATACAGTAGTCAGCAACCCATTTTTGACAAACAGCAACAAAGAAGCAATATGTATTGCTAAGTTTTTACAAATGCAAGTTTAAAACTAAAAGAAAGCAAAACAGGGACCATATAAATAACTTCAATTTTACTAAAAGACAAAGCTTAGTTACACACACACACACACACACACACACACACACACACACGCACACACACACACACACATACACACACACAAAGTACACTAGTGTGCACTAAAATACATCCCAAAGCAGAAACTCATGTTTATAAGAAGACAGAGTAGACACGTTCTGAAAATATACTCAATTTTGTTAGATCTTTTGAACAAGTGACTGCAAAATAGTACATCTACCTAAAGCAATGATGCCTAAAATATGTTTTTATACCTTAAGGCAGAAAAAAAGAGCTTCCCTCCTTTACCATTCAGGTTAAAATACTTTGGATTCATTTTTCATTGTTGGCCCCTTAGCTCTTCTTACTTTATTAAGGATACATTATCAGGTTTTAAACTTTAATAATAAATATTTACAACAAAAACTACAAAAGTATGTGTTTTTTAAATTAATTTAATGGAGTATAGTTGTTTTACAATGTTGTGTTAGTTTCTGCAGTACATCAAAGTGAATCAGCTATACATATACATATATGCCCTCTTTTTTGGATTTCCTTCCCATTTAGGTCACCACAGAGCACTGAGTAGAGTTCCCTGTGCTATACAGTAGGTTCTCATTAGTTATCTATTTTATACATAGTAGCATATATACGTCAATCCCAATCTCCCCAAATTCATCCCACTCCCTTTCCCCCCAAAAGTATGTTATTAAAGAAGCCATTTCTGAAAGCAATTTAAAACTGTGGACCATGTGAAAAAAATATATGAAATAAACAAAAAGATTTATGTGCTGCCTCAGTCACTATTATTATTTATTTATTCATCTGTACTTGTACACTCAGTGCTTTTGGAAATGATTTAGGGCAACTTATAAAAATACGTACTACAACAAAATGCTTATCAAAAAAGTAAAGAATTTGTGGCAAAGGTAAATAAGGGTAGAGACAACAGAATAAATTCAAGAGTTACAAAAATGCATGCCCTGGAGTACAGTAGCTAACATTGAGCCTCTAATTTGGCAGTACACTGTCTATAATAGTAAAGCCAGAGGAAACACAGCTGGTTCTTTGAGGCATAGATTCCAAAATATGAAGATAGGCCAGTTTCTCAAAGAAGAACATTTATTGCTTACACGGACACCAAAGATAAATACCTTCACTAGACAAAGTGGTATGTTTCTGTTATTGTTTTAAAAATATATATATATAATTCTAACAGTTGACTTAGGGATAATTAATCATATGCAGTAGTTCTGGAAAACTGAAGTCCAGGTATGTAGGATGTAGCCTTCCGGTCTTTTGTATTAATCCAACTATAGCTTTGAAAATATAAACTGAGATGATTCTTAACCAATTCTTAGTTATAGACCATTTTGAATACCTGGTGAAAATAACAGACAGCCCATTAAAATTCACATGCATAGAATTTATGTGCAATTTTAAGGTGCTCTTAGATCCTCCCTTATCCAAAGTTAAAAATCTCTGAGCAAGAAAAATGGATGGACTACTTGATTTTCAGAAAATCCTTTGTAAATATTATTTATTTCCACAAAGATTTTGAGATACTGAGCAGTACTGAGTTTGAGGTCATTCTCCCTAATAAGTTTCTAGTGCATGTATTCTGTGCTGTGGCTTAAACCAAAACCAGGCAGGAGTTAATAGGTTAGGCAGCGGGTAGAACAGACACCACTTTACAAAAGAGAGAAAGAAAATTAAAATGATACACACACAAATGCCTAATTTAATAGAAGGTCTTTCTTCCTCGGCACAGAGATAGGATATAAAAGAATTCCTGAAAGGGTCTCCACATGGATTTCCAGAGGAAATCATACCATCAAAGGAGTGCATAGATAGTGTAGCAAAAAACGATGGCAACAAGAAAATTAGCCTACAAAATATGTGCAGCTCATTTTAGTAATACTTCCTGATTTGTAAAAAAGGGTATATCTGTGTATGTATGTATTCTCCAGTAAAGCACACACAAATATATAATAGTAAAAGATCAAAGTACGCGTTCCAAAATACATGTCAATTTCTGGATACAAAGCAATAAATTATTGGAAGACAGGTACCAAAAACCAAAATATGCCTTGGTTATGGAATAGCCGCTCTGAAGTCATTTTTCTTACTATTGATTACGTAATCAATTCAGTTGGCTCCAAACTTAAGAAAATACATTTCTGTCAATTTCATAGAAGAGAGTGTGTACCTTTCTACCCTGTGAAGAACACGTTTCCAGTTCAAGTGAAAGTAGCAGCAAGTCAAGGTTTTTCCTCACAAACTTAGGCATTAAAAAAGTATTAAAATATGAGTACTGTATAAAAATCAATAATGAGGTGTCTAAATTGATTCCAAATAGCTCTCATCTCAGGTATTGTATAAGTGTGAGATAAATTTAGAGAGTATTCCACTAACATTTTAAGTACCTAGATGCAACCAGTGATGAATTATATCTAAAAATAGACTTTTGGAGAGAGACCTTCAACATGGCGGAGGAGTAACACGTGGAGATCACTTTCCTCCCAACAAATAAATCAGAAATACATCTGCATGTGGAACAACTCCTACAGAGCACCTACTGAATGCTGGCAGAAGACCTCAGACTTCCCAAAAGGCAAGAAACTCCCCACGTACCTGGGTAGGGCAAAAGAAAAAAGAAAAAACAGAGACAAAATAGGGACGGGACCTGCACCAGTGGGAGGGAGCTGTGAAGGAGGAAAACTTTCCACACACTAGGAAGCCCCTAAGCAGGCGGAGACGGGTGGGGGGTGGGGAAGCTTCAAAGCCGTGGAGAACAGCACAGCAACAGGGGTGCAGAGGGAAAAGCGGAGAGATTCCCGCACAGAGGATGGGTGCCGACCAGCAGTCACCAGCCCGAGAGGCTTCTCTGCTTACCCGCCGGGGCACATGGGGGCTGGGAGCTAAGGCTCAGGCTTCGGAGGTCAGACCCCAGGGAGAGGACTGGGTGAACACAGCTTGAAGGGGGATAGTGTGCCACAGCTAGCCGGGAGGTAGTCCAAGAAAAAGTCTGGAGCTGCCTAAGAGGCAAGAGACCATTGTTTCAGGGTGCGTGAGGAGAGGGGATTCAGAGCACCGCCTAAACGATCTCCAGAAACAGGCGCAATCCACGGCTATCAGCATGGACACCAGAGACACACATGAGACACTAAGGCTGCTGCTGCAGCCACCAAGAAGCCTGTGTGCGAGTACAAGTCACTATCCACACCTCCACTCCCGGGAGCCTGTGCAGTCCACCACTGCGAGGGTCCCGTGATCCAGGGACAACTTCCCCAGGAGAACACACGGTGTGCCTCAGGCTGGTGCAACGTCATGCCAGCCTCTGCCACCGCAGGCTTGCCCTGCATTCGTATCCCTCCCTACCCTCAGCCTCAGTGAGCCAGAGCCCCCTAATCAGCTGTTCCTTTAACGCCGTCCTGTCTGAGCAAAGCAGAAATGCTCTCCGGTGACCTACATGCAGAGGCAGGGCCAAACCCAAAGCTGACCCCCAGGAGATGTGCGAACAAAAAAGAGAAAGGGAAATTTCTCCCAGCAGCCTCAGGAGCAGCAGATTAAATATCCACAATCAACTTAATGTACCCTGCATCTGTGGAATACCTGAATAGACAAGGAATCATCCCAAATTGAGGAGGTGGACTTTGGGAGCAACTATAGACTTGGGGTTTGCTTTCTGCATCTAATTTGTTTCTGGTTTCATGTTTAACTTACTTTAGTATTTAGTTTATTATCATTGGAATATTTGTTTATTGATTTGGTTAGTCTCTTCCTTTATGTTTATATAGAGAGATTTTTTTTTTTCCTTTTTCTCTTTTTGTGACTGTGTGTGTGTATACTTCTTTGTGTGATATTTTTTCCTTTTATTAACACTTTAAAATTTTTTTATCTTTAAAATTTTTTTTTATTTTTTAGTTCAATAACTATATTTCATGTAATTAATTAATTTATTTGTTTTCCTTCTGTCTTTCTATGTTTCTCCCTTTACTTCTGAGTCATGTGGCTGACTGGGTTGTGGTGCTCTGGCCAGGTGTCAGGTCTGTGCTTCTGAGGTGGGAGAGCCAAGTTCAGGACACTGGTCCACCAGAAACCTCCTGACCCATATCAATCGGCGGGAGCTCTCCCAGAGACCCATATCAATCGGCGGGAGCTCTCCCAGAGACCCATATCAATCGGCGGGGGCTCTCCCCGAGACCTCCATCTCAATGCTAAGACCCAGCAGCCTCATCCGAAACCCCAAACACAGTGCTGGACACCCTATGCCAAACAACTAGCAAGACAGGAACACAACGCCATCCATTAGCAGAAAGGCTGCCTAAAATCATAACAAGGTCACAGACACCCCAAAACACACCACTGGACACAGTCCTGCCCACCAGAAAGACAAGATCCAGCCTCATCCAACAGAACACAGGCACCAGTCCCCTCCACAAGGAAACCTACACAACTCACTGAACCAACCTTAGCCACTGGGAGCAGACACCAAAAACAATGGGAACTATGAACCTGCAGCCTGCAAAAAGGAAACCCCAAACACAGTAAGTTAAGCAAAATGAGAAGACAGAAAAACACACAGCAGATGAAGCAGCAAGGCAAAAACTCACCAGACCAAAAAATGAAGATGAAATAGGCAGTCTACCTGAAAAAGAATTCAGAATAATGATAGTAAAGATGACCCAAAATCTTGGAAAAAGAATTGAGAAAATACAAGAAATATTTAACAAGGACCTAGAAGAACTAAAGAGCAAACAGTGATGAACAACACCAAAAATGAAATTAAAAATTCTCTAGAGGGAATCAATAGAACAATAACTGACGCAGAAGAACGGAAAAGTTACCTGCAAGATAAAATAGTGGAAATAACTACCACACAGCAGGATAAAGAAGAAAGAAAGAAAAGAATTGAGGACAGTCTCAGATATGACTGGGACAACATTAAATGCACCAATATTTCAATTATAGAGGTCCCAGAAGAATAAGAGAAAAAGAAAGAATCTGAGAAAATATTTGAACAGATTATAGTTGAAAACTTCCTTAATATGGGAAAGGAAATAGTCAAGTCCAGGAAGCGCAGAGAGTCCCATACAGGATAAACCCAAGGAGAAACACATCAAGACATATATTAATCAAACTATAAAAAAATTAAATACAAAGAAAAAATACGAAAAGCAGCAAGGGAAGAACAACAAATAACATACAGGGGAATCCCCATAAGGGTAACAGCTGGCCTTTCAGCATAAACTCTGCAAGCCAGAAGGGAGGGGCAGGACATATTTAAAGTGATGAGTGGTTAAAACCTACAGCCAAGAATACTCTGCCCAGCAAGGATCTCATTCAGCTTTGAGGGAGAAATTAAAACCTTTACAGACAAGCAAAAACTAAGAGAATTCAGCGCTACCAAACCAGCTTTACAACAAATGCTAAAGAAACTTCTCTAGGCAGGAAACACAAGAGAAGGAAAAGACCTACAAAAACAAACCTCAAACAATTAAGAAAATTGTCATAGTAACAAACATATTGATGAGTATCTTAAATGTAAATGGATTAAATACTACAATGAAAAGACAAGGCTGGCTGAATAGATACAAAAACAAGACCTGTATATATGCTGTATACAAGAGACCCATTTCAGACCTAGGGAAACATACAGATTGAAAGTAAGGGGATGGAAAAAGATATTCCATGCACATGGAAATCAAAAGAAAGCTGGAGTAGCAAATCTCTTAACAGACAAAATAGACTTTAAAATAAAGTCTATTACGAGAGACAAAGAAGGACACTACATAATGATCATGGGATCAATCCAAGCAAAAGATATAACAATTGTAAATATTTCTGGACCCAACATAGGAGCGCCACAATTCAAAAGGCAAATGCTAACAGCCATGAAAGGGGAAATCGACAGTAACACAATCATACTAGGGGACATTAACACCACACTTTCACCAATGGACAGCTCATGCAAACAAGGAAACACAAGCTTTAAATGATACATTAAACAAGATGAACTTAACTGATATTTATTGGACATTCCATTCAAGAACAACAGAATACACTTTCTCCTCAAGTGTTCATGGAACATTCTCCAGGATAGATCATATCTTGGGTCACAAATCAAGCCTTAGTAAATTTAAGAAAACTGATATGGTTACCAAAGATCTTTTCTCATGAAAACTCTACGAGACTAGATATCAATTACAGGAAAAAATTTGTAAAAAATACAAACACATGGAGGCTAAACAATACACTACTAAAAAACCAAGAGATCACTGAAGAAATCAAAGATGAAATTAAAAAATACCTAGAAAAAAATGACAATGAAAACACAACAACCCAAAACCTATAGGATGCAGAAAAAGCAGTTCTAAGAGGGAAGTTTACAGCAATACAATCCTACCTCAGGAAACAAGAAACATCTCAAATAAACAACCTACCCTTACACCTAAATTAATTAAAGAAAGGAAAACAAATAAACCCCAAAATTAGCAGAAGGAAAGACATCATAAAGATCAGATCAGAAAAAAATGAAAAAGAAATGAAGAAAACAATAGCAAAGATCAATAAAACTAAATGCTGGTTCTTGAGAAGATAAGCAAAACTGATAAACCATTAGCCAGATGCATCAAGCAAAAAAGGGAGAAAACTCAAATCAATAGATTAGAAATGAAAAAGAAGTAACAACTGACACTGCAGAAATACAAAGGATCATGAGAGATTGCTACAAGCAACTATGTGCCAATAAAATAGACAACCTGGAAGAAATGGACAAATTCTTAGAAATGCACAACCTTCTGAGTCAGAACCAGGATGAAATAAAGAATATGAACAGACCACTCACAAGCACTGAAATTGAAAATGTGATTAAAAATCTTCCAACAAACAAAAGCCCAGGACCAGATGGCTTCACAGGCGAACTCTATCAAACATTTAGAGAACAGCTAACACCTATCCTTCTCAGACTCTTCCAAAATATAGCAGAGAGAGCAACATTCCCAAATTCATTCTATGAGGCCACCATCGCCCTGATACCAAAACCAGATAATGATGTCACAAAGGAAGAAAACTACAGGGCACTATCACTGATGGACATAGATGCAAAAATCCTCAACAAAATACAAGCCAGCAGAATCCAACAGCATATTAAAAGGATCACACACCACGATCAAGTGGGGTTTATCTTAGGAATGCAAGGATTCTTCAATATATGCAAATCAATCAATGTGATAAACCATATTAACATGTTGAAGGAGAAAAACCATAACATTATCTAAATAAATGCAGAAAAAGCTTTTTAGAAAATTCAACATCCATTTATGATAAAAACCCTCCAGAAAGTAGCCACAGAGGGAACTTACCTCAACATAATAAAGGCCATCTATCACAAATGGACAGCCAACATCGTTCTCAATGGTGATAAACTGAAACCATTTCCTCTGAGATCAGGAACAAGACAAGGTTGTCCACTCTCACAATTATTATTCAACATAGTTTTGGAACTTTCAGCCAAAGAAATCAGAGAAGAAAAAGAAATTAAAGGAATCCAAACTGGAATAGAAGAAGTAAAGCTGTCACTGTTTGCAGATGACATGATACTATACATGGAGAATACAAAAGATGTTACCAGAAAACTACTAGAGCTAATCAATGAATTTGGTAAAGTAGCAGGATACAAAATTAATGCACAGGAATCTCTTGCAGTCCTATACACTAATGATGAAAAAAATATGAAAGAGAAATTAAGGAAACACTCCCATTTACCACTGCAACAAAAAGAATAAAATACCTAGAAATAAACATACCTAAGGACACAAAAGACCTGTATGCAGAAAACTGTAAGATACTGATGAAAGAAACTAAACATGATACAAACAGATGGAGAGATATATCATGTTCTTCGACTGCAAGAATGAACATTGTGCAAATAACTATACTACCCAAAGCAATCTACAGATTCAATGCAATCCCTATCAAACTACCAATGGCATTTTTCACAGAACTAGAACAAAGAATTTCACAATGTGTATGGAAACACAAAACACCTTGAATAGTCAAAGCAATCTTGAGAAAGAAAAACGGAGCTTGAAGGAATCAGACTCTCTGACTTTAGACTATACTACAAAGCTACAGTAATCAAGTTAGTATGGTACTGGCACAAAACCAGAAACATAGATCAATGGAACAGGATAGAAAGCCCCACAATAAACCCATGCACATATGGTCACCTTATTTTTGATAAAGGAGGCAAGAATATACAATGCAGAAAAGACAGCCTCTTCAATAAGTGGTGCTAGGAAAACTGGACAGCTACATGTAAAAGAATGAAATTAGAACACTCCCTAACACCATACACAAAAATAAACTCAAAATGGATTAAAGACCAAAATATAAGGCCAGACATGATAAAATTATTAGTGAAAAACATAGGCAAAACACTGTATGACATAAATCACAGCACGATCCTTTTTGACCCACCTCCTAGAGAAATGGAAATAAAAACATAAATAAAGAAATGTGACCTAATGACACTTAAAAGCTTTTGCACAGCAAAGAAACCATAAACAAGATGAAAATGCAACCCTCAGAATGGGAGTAAATATTAGCAAATGAAGCAACTGACAAAGGATTAATCTGCAAAATATACAAGGAGCACATGCAGCTCAATATCAAAAAACAAACAACCAAATACAAAAATGGTCAGAAGACTGAAATAGACATTTCTTCAAAGAAGATATACAGATGGTCACAAACACATGAAAGGATGTTCAACATCACTAATCATTAGAGGAATGCAAATCAAACTACAATGAGGTATCGCCTCATACCATTCAGAATGGCCATCATCAAAAAATCTAAAAGCCATAAATGCTGGAGAGGGTGTGGAGAATAGGGAACCCTCTTGCACTGTTGGTGGGAATGTAACTTGATACAGCCATTATGGATAACAGTATGGAGGTTCCTTAGAAAAGTAAAAATAGAACAACCATACTACCCAGCAATCCCACTATTGGGCATATACCCTGAGAAAACCATAATTCAAAAAGAGTCATGTACCACAATGTTCCTTGCAGCTCTATTTACAATAGCCAAGACATGGAAGCAACCTAACTGTCCATAAACAGATGAATGGAAAAAGAATATGTGGCACATATATACAATGGAATATCACTCAGCCATAAAAAGAAACGAAACTGAGTTATTTGTACTGAGGTGGATGGACCTACAGTCTGTCATACAGAGTGAAGTAAGTCAGAAAGAGAAAAACAAATACCATATGTTAACACATATATATGGAATCTAAGAAAAAAATAATTGGTTCTAAAGAACCTAGGGGCAGGACAGGAATAAAGATGAAGACGTAAAGAAAGGACCTGAGGACATGGAGGGGGGAAGGGTAAGGTGAGACGAAGTGAGAGACTGGCATGGACATATATACACTACCAAATGTGAAACCGATAGCTAGTAGCAGGCAGCCACATAGCACAGGGAGATCAACTCGGTGCTTATGACCACCTAGAGTGGTGGGATACAGAGGGTGGGAGGGAGACACAAGAGGGAGGAGATATGGGGATATATGTATATGTATAGCTGATTCACTTTGTTATAAAGGAGAAACTAATACACCATTGTAAAGCAATTACACTCCAATAAAGATGTTTAAAAAAAAAAAAAAACAGTTGGGCTTCCCTGGTGGCACAGTGGTTGAGAGTCTGCCTGTTGATGCAGGGGACACGGGTTCGTGCCCCGGTCCGGGAATATCCCACATGCCATGGAGCGGCTGGGCCCATGAGCCATGGCCGCTGAGCCTGTGCATCCAGACCCTGTGCTCCACAATGGGAGAGGCCACAAAATTGAGAGGCCCATGTACCGCAAAAAAAGAAAAAAAAAAAGAAAAAGAAATAGTTAACCAATAAGGACCCACTGTATAGCACAGGTAACTCTACTCAATACTCTGTAATGACCTATATTGGAAAAGAATCTAAGAAAGAGTGGATATATGTGTATGTATAACTGATTTGCTTTGTTGTACAGCAGAAATTAACACAACATTGTAAATCAACTATACTTCAATAAATATTCATTAAAAATAAATAAATAAATAAAAATAGAGTTTTGACTTACTTGGGCCAATAAGTTCTTTTTTAATTAATCTATTTTGAGTTCTGGTCACTTTTAACCAAATAGTACAGGCATATGTAACCGTGATTGAGTCCAAGTCACAGTGATAAAAGACAAGGTCAACAAAAGTTCCACATTAACTAATATTATCATTAACAAATATTTGCACAAAGTAATGAATAATACAGAGTTTGATAATAAAAACATCATACTTTAATCTAGCCTACTCTTCAAATAGAAAAGTAGATATAAGAGCCCAGATAACTGTCAAGAATAGAGTTTATGAAATATTTTATATGTCTTACCTACGTCTACTTGCTTTTTAGCTTGCTAACATTTTTCTAAGTAGTTCTCTATTAAATTCTTCATTTTTTTTTCCCCCTAGGCTTCCAAGTTAACTCTTTTCTTCACTGGACTTCTTTCCTATTTCCTTTCCATTTTTCTTTTAATTTTTCAATTCATTTATTTTTTTATACAGCAGGTTCTTAGTAGTCATCAATTTTATACACATCAGTGTATACATGTCAATCCCAATCACCCAATTCATCACACATACACCCACCGCCCTGAGGAATTGCCCCCTTGCTGCCCATACGTTTATTCTATGTCTCAATTTCTGCCCTGCAAACCGGTTCATCTGTACCATTTTTCTAGGTTCCACATATATGCCATAGTATACAATATTTGTTTTTCTCCTTCTGACTTACTTCACTCTGTATGACAGTCTCTAGATCCATACACATCCCAACAAATGACCCAATTTTGTTCCTTTTTATGGCTGAGTAATATTCCATTGTATATATGTGCCACATCTTCTTTATCCATTCGTCTGTCAATGGGCATTCAGGTTGCTTCCATGACCTGGCTATTGTAAATAGTGCTGCAATGAACGTTGGGGTGCATGTGTCTTTTTGAATTATGCTTTTCTCTGGGTATATGCCCAGTAGTGGGATTGCTGGATCATATGGTAATTCTATTTTTAGTTTCCTAAAGAACCTCCATACTGTTCTCCATAGTGGCTGTATCGTTACATTCCCACCAACAGCAAGAGCGTTCCCTTTTCTCCACACCCTCTCCAGCACTGGTTGTTTGCAGATTTTCTAATGATGCCCATTCTAACTGGTGTGAGATGATACCTCACTGCAGTTTTGATTTGCATTTCTCTAATAATTAGTGATATTGAGCAGCTTTTCATGTGCTTCTAGGCCATCTGTAGGCCTACTTTGGAGAAATGTCTATTTAGGTGTTCCGCCCATTTTTGGATTCGGTTGTTTGTTTCTGTAATATTGAGCTGCATGAGCTGTTTATATATTTTGGAGATTAATCCTTTGTCCATTGATTTGTTTGCAAATATTTTCTCCCATTCTGAGGGTTGTCTTTTCATGTTGTTTATGGTTTGCTTTGCTGTGCAAAAGCTTAGAAGTTTCATTAGGTCCCATTTGTTTATTTTTGGTTTTATTTCCATTACTCTAGGAGGTGGATCAAAAAAGATCTTGCTGTGATTTATGTCAAAGAGTGTTCTTCTTATGTTTTCCTCTAAGAGTTTTATAGTGTCTGGTCTTTCATTTAGGTCTCTAATCCATTTTGAGTTTATTTTTGTGTGTGGTGTTAGGGAGTGTTCTGGTTTCATTCTTTTACATGTAGCTGTCCAGTTTTCCCAGCACCACTTATGGAAGAGACTGTCTTTTCTCCATTGTATATCCTTGCCTCCTTTGTCATAGATTAGTTGACCATAGGTGCATGGTTTTATCTCTGGGCTTTCTATCTTGTTCCATTGATCTATTTTTCGGTTTTTGTGCCAGTACAATATTGTCTTGATCACTGTAGTTCTGTAGTATAGTCTGAAGTCAGGGAGTATGATTCTTCCAGCTCCGTTTTTTTCCCTCAAGACTGCTTTGGATATTCGGGGTCTTTTGTGTCTCCATACAAATTTTAAGATTTTTTTGTTCTAGTTCCGTAAAACATGCCATTGGTAGTTTGATAGGGATTGCATTGCATCTGTAGATTGCTTTGGGTAATATAGTCATTTTCACAATGTTGATTCTCCCAATCCAAGAACATGGTATATCTCTCCATCTGTTGGTATCATCTTCAATTTCTTTCGTCAGTGTCTGATAGTTTTCTGCATACAGGTCTTTTGTCTCCTTAGGTAGGTTTATTCCTAGGTATTTTATTCTTTTTGTTGCAGTGGTAAATGGGAGTGTTTCCTTAATTTCTCTTTCAGATTTTTCAACATTAGTATATAGGAATGCAAGAGATTTCTGTGCATTAATTTTGTGTCCCACAACATTACCAAATTCATTGTTTATCTCTAGTAATTTTCTGGTGGCATCTTTAGGATTCTCTATGTATAGTATCATGCCACCTGCGAACAGTGACAGTTTTACTTCTTCGCTTCCAATTTGTATGCCTTTTATTTCTTTCTCTTCTCTGATTGCTGTGTCTAGGACTTCCAAAAGTATTTTGAATAACAGTGGGGAGCGGGGACATCCTTGTCTTGTTCCTGATTTTAGAGGAAATGCTTTCAGTTTTTCACCATTGAGAATGATGTTTGCTGTGGGTTTGTCATATATGGCCTTTATTATGTTGAGGTAGGTTCCCTCTATGCCCAGTTTCTGGAGAGCTTTTATCATAAATCGGTGTTGAATTTTGTCAAAAGCTTTTTCTGCATCTATTGAGATGATCATATGTTTTTTCTTCTTCAATTTGTTAATATGGTGTAGCATGTTGATTGATTTGCATATATTGAAGAATCCTTGCATACCTGGGATAAATCCCACTTGATCATGGTGTATGATCCTTTTAATGTGTTGTTGGATTCTGTTTGCTAGTATTTTGTTGAGGATTTTTGCATCTAATTTCATCAGTGATATTGGTCTGTAATTTTTTTTTCTGTAGTATCTTTGTCTGCTTTTGGTATCAGGGTGATGGTGGCCTCCTAGAATGAGTTTGGGAGTGTTCTTCCTCTGCAATTTTTTGGAAGAGTTTGAGAATGATGGGTGTTAGCTCTTCTTTAAATGTTTGATATAATTCACCTGTGAAGCCATCTGTGCTGGACTTTTGCTGGAAGATTCTTAATCATAGCTTCAATTTCATTACTTGTGATTGGTCTGTTCATATTTTCTATTTCTTCCTGGTTCAGTCTTGGAAGGTTATACTTTTCTAAGAATTTGTCCATTTCTTCCAGGTTGTCCATTTTATTGGCATAGAGTTGCTTGTAGTAGTCTCTTTGGATGGTTTGTATTTCTGTGGTCTCTTTTGTAACTTCTCCTTTTTCATTTCTAATTTTATTGATTTGAGTCCTCTCCCTCTTTTTCTTGGTGAGTCTGGCTAATGGTTTATCAATTTTGTTTATGTTCTCAAAGAACCAGCTTTTAGTTTTATTGATCTTTGCTATTGTTTTCTTTTTCATTTATTTCTGATCTGATCTTTATAATGTCTTTCCTTCTGCTAACCTTGGGTTTTCTTTGTTCTTATTTCTCTAGTTCCTTTAGGTGTAAGGTTGGATTGTTTTTTTGAGATTTTTCTTGTTTCTTGAGGTAGGCCTGTATAGCTATAAACTTCCCTCTTAGAACTGCTTTTGCTGCATCCCATAGGTTTTGATTGTCGTGTATTCATTGTCATTTTTCTCTAGTTATTTTTTTATTTCCTCTTTTATTTCTTCAGTGATCTCTTGGTTATTGGGTAACATATTGTTTAGCCTTCATGTGTTTGTGTTTTTTATGTTTTTTTCCTCTGTAATTCATTTCCAATCTCATAGCGTTGTGGTCAGAAAAGAAGCTTGATATGATTTCAATTTTCTTAAATTTACTGAGGCTTGACTTGTGACCCAAGATGTGATCTATCCTGGAGAATGTTCCATGCACACTTAAGAAAGTGTAATCTGCTGTTTCTGGATGGAATGTCCTATAAATATCAATTAAATCTATCTGGTCTATTGTGTCATTTAAAGCTTCTGTTTACTTATTTTCATTTTGGATGATCTGTCCACTGGTGTAAGTGAGGTGTTAAAGTCCCCCAATATTATTGTGTTACTGTCAATTTCCTCTTTTATAGCTGTTAGCACTTGCCTTATCTATTGGGGTGCTCCTATATCTGGTGCATATATACTTATAATTGTTATATCTTCTTCTTGGATTGGTCCCTTGAACATTATGCAGTGTCCTTGTCTCGTAACATTCTTTATTTTAAAGTCTATTTTATCTAGTATGAGCATTGCTACTCCAGCTTTCTTTTGATTTCCATTTGCATGGAATATCTTTTTCCATCCCCTCGCTTTCAGTCTGTATGTGTCCCTAGGTCTGAAGTGCATCTCTTGTAGACAGCATATATATGGGTCTTGTTTTTGTATCCATTCAGCAAGCCTGTGTCTTTTGGTTGGAGCATTTAATCCATTCACGTTTAAGGTAATTATTGACATGTATGTTCCTATGACCATTTTCTTAATTGTTTTGGGTTTGTTTCTGTAGGGCCTTTTCTTCTCTTCTGTTTCCCACTTAGAGAAGTTCTTTTAGCATTTGTTGTAGAGCTGGTTTGGTGGTGCTGAATTCTCTTAGCTTTTGCTTGTCTGTAAACCTTTTGATTTCTCCATCGAATCTGAATGAGATCCTTGCTGGGTAGAGCAATCTTGGTTGTAGGTTCTTCCCTTTTATCACTTTAAGTATATCATGCCACTCCCTTCTGGCTTGTAGAGTTTCTGCTGAGAAATCAGCTGTTAACCTTATGGGAGTTCCCTTGTATGTTATTTGTCATTTTTCCCTTGCTGCTTTCAATAATTTTTCTTTGTCTTTATTTTTTGCCAATTTGATTACTATGTGTCTCAGCCTGTTTCTCCTTGGGTTTATCCTGTATGGGACTCGCTGCGCTTCCTGGACTTGGGTGGGTATTTCCTTTCCCATCTTAGGGAAGTTTTCGATTATAATCTCTTCAAAGATTTTCTCTGGTCCTTTCTCTCTCTATTCTCCTTCTGGTCTGGGACCCCTATAATGCAAATGTTGTTGCTTTTAATGTTGTGCCGGAGGTCTCTTAGGCTGTCTTCATTTCTTTTCTTTCTTTTCTCTTTATTCTGTTCCACAGCAGTGAATTCCACCATTCTCTCTTCCAGGTCACTTATCCGTTCTTCTGCCTCAGTTATTCTGCTATTGATTCCTTCTAGTGTAGTTTTCATTTCAGTCATTGTATTGTTCATCTGTTTGTTTGCTCTTTAATTCTTCTAGGTCTTTGTTAAACACTTCTTACGTCTTCTCAATTTTTGCCTCCATTCTTTTTCCGAGGTCCTGGATCATCTTCATTATCAATATTCTGAATTCTTTTTCCGGAAGGTTGCCTATCTCCACTTCATTTAGTTGTTTTTCTGGGGTTTTTATCTGGTTCCTTCATCTGGTACATAGCCCTCTGCCTTTTCATCTTGTCTTTCTCTGAAAGTAGTTTTTGTTCCACAGGCTGCAGGACTGTAGTTCTTGTTTCTGCTGTCTGCCCTCTGGTGGATGAGGCTATGTAAGAGGGTGGGCCTGGGTTCCCTTCCTGTTGGTTGTTTGGCCTGAGGCAACCCAATACTGGAGCCTACCTGGGCTCTCTGGTGGGGCTGATGGCAGACTCTGGGAGGGCTCATGCCAAGGAGTACTTCCCAGAACTTCTGCTGCCAGTGTCCTTGGCCCCATGGTGAGCCACAGCCACCCCCTGCCTCTCTAGGAGACTCTCCAACACTAGCAGGTAGGTCTGGTTCAGTCTCCCCTGGGGTCACTGCTCCTTCCCCTGGGTCCCGATGCACACTCTACTTTGTGTTTGCCCTCCAAGAGTGGAGTCTCTGTTTCCCCCAGTCCTGTCAAAGTCCTACAATCAAATCCTACTAGCCTTCAAAGCCTGATTCTCTAGGAATTCCCCCTCCCATTGACCAATCCCCAGGTTTGGAAGCCTGACGTGGGGCTCAGAACCTTCACTCCAGTGGGTGGACTTCTGTGGTATAAGTGTTCTCCAGTCTGTGAGTCACACACCCAGCAGTTATGGGATTTGATTTTACTGTGATTGTGCCCTTCCTACTGTCTCATTGTGGCTTCTCCTTTGTTTTTGGATGTGGGGTATCTTTTTTGGCAAGTTCTAGTGTCTTCCTGTCAATGATTGTCCAGAGCTAGCTGTGATTCTGGTGTTCTCACAAGAGGGAGTGACAGCACAGCCTTCTACTCTGCCATCTTGGTCAGTTCTCTATTAAGTTCTTTCTACTGAATTTCTTGCCATTAGTTCTGTTTCCTGACTGGACACTAATTGATTCATTATTTTTTTGTCCTAAAATCTATGATATTAGAATGGATCTTGTTATTTTTTTGATGAGATAGCAAAACTGACTTATTTACAATTGCCTGTGTATGTGCATCAAATTTTGCAGAATGAGTGTCAGTAGCTTAAAGGAAAATCTCAGAGAAGATAATAGAAAAGTTTTAAGAAACACTGCATAATCTATACTTTTGAAGTTGCAGCAGATATAATGGAGAAAAACATGTACATTGACCACTCTGAGACAAAAAAAATAAGATACAATTTCATGTAAGACAGTTTAGGAGTATCTTAACCAATTTGTTTTGCTCATATTTTCTTTCTTCTGCATGTACAAGTGTGATATATGATTAAAGTATTTGCTAAAATGTCTAAAAAAGCCCTTTCAATACATAAAAATAAAAACAATATGTCATAGGCAAGCATTTTATCATAGTTTTAATTGGCAGTGTATATTTTTTTCTTTCTTAATGGATCATAACATAATGGAGCATCCTACAATTGATGGTACCTTAGATTGGATGAAATATAACATATGTACAGACCAAGCACTAGGAAGATTATTTCCAAGTTCCATATAGGGATTTGTATCACTTTTTAGTTCCTTTATAACTTTACTTCCTTAATTCTTTCTGACTAAATTATTGTAATGTTAAAGTACTGTTAATTTCTACAATAAGAACAATCTATTTTTTTTTAAAAAGGGTATATATTAAGCCAAAATGTGTACTGAAGGTATATTCTGGACTTCTTTCTTACATGGCAGAGTCTTCATTCAAATCTAGTTTGCTAATGTTTCTTTTCTATCACTCTTTTGGGTTAATCAACACTGTACACCTTAAATCAACCAGTGCTTCCTTTTCTCATAAAAGGACTGACAATTATTGACATTTCCTTTTTGTGGTTAAAATGCTTTTTAAATGATCTTAGTTAATAGGTAGGCTATATTTAAATTTGAATATTTTCCAATAAATTGATCTTGGCCAAAGAACAGGCCCAAAATCTTACATGTTCAGCTGAATATCTTAAGAAGCAAGATCATGACAGGCATTCAGGGGAACACATTCTGGGCCAATATACTCTGGATTAGAAGTGAGGATCACAGTTACAGGTTGAGGTCTCTCTAGTAATATCCCTATTTGCCAGGATGAAGAGAAGGAGATAACACAGGAAGGGGCACATGTATAGTAATTACAAAAATTTCAGACACTGAAGTAATTTACATATATTTACTCATTTTATCTCTCCAACAATCCAGTACTATTATTATCTTCAACTTATACATATAGACTAGTGCAAGAAGAATTACTTGAAGAATGATAATAAATATGCATAATTGCAGAATGTAGACCTTTACAATTTTTATAGAGATATTCCCTAACTTTAGTGCCTGCCATGTGTGCCAGACACCATGAACTAAATAAATAAGACAACTAAAATTCTGAAAACAAGAAGGAAACCTTTTCTTTTAAATCTCTTGGATCATGGTTACTGCAAGAGTGTGGCTCCACTCAATCAGTGACATTCATAAAGTGAAAGAATTTTTGACATCACTTATTTTTTTTAAAAATCATTTCACAAATGAAAAGGTTGTGTCCCAGTGTAGATGGAAATAGCCTACACTATCTATTGCTGCATAACAGATTACTGCAAAATTTAGTGGCTTAAGACAAAAAACTTATTATGTCATAGTTTCTGAGGGTCAGGAATCCTTAGCCATGTGTTTTTGGCTCAGAGTCTCTCTCGAGTTTGCAGTCAAGCTGTTGGCTGGCTGGTCTGCATCTCTATGGATTCATGGGGCCTGGAGAATCTCTTTCGAAGCTCACTCACATGGCTATTAGTGTATTAGCAAGAGGTTCCTCACCATGAGGGATTCTCTATAAGGCTTCCCCCAAATCAGGCGATAAGATAGAGACAGAAAAGGGGAGAGAAAGAGAGAGAGGGAGAGGGAGGGAAGGGGGGAGAGGGAGAGAGGGAGGGGGGAGAGAGAGAGAGAGAGAGAGAGAGAGAGAGAGAGAGAGAGAGAGAGAATCCAAGTTGGAAGCTATGTCTTATAACTTAAGCTAAGGAGTGACATCCCATCGCTTCTGCCATATCTGATTCATCAAATAACCTAACCCTAGTCAATTAACAGAAAGGGGTTGGATATCAGGAGGCATCAGGGGCAATTTTTAAGGCTGGTTACCACAGAGCTCTTGACTTGGAATCCAAAGATATGAGTTAATAAAGTCATCTGGGTAGAAGAGGAAGATGAAAACCCACTCTTACCTTATCCTTCCCCAAAGCTCCATGATTAGAAAAGATGCCCCTTGCCTTTTGATTTTAGAGGCACTGAATATCCTCCTGGTTTTGTCTCATCCATGGGAGACATAAAGCAATAGTGTATTCGAGCAGTGAAGTGATGTACTGAATGACCCCGTAAAATCCTGAATTCCCTTGCTTTGGTGTATTCTCCAGTTAAAGCAATGGATTTACTAGAAAAGCCTACTGTTAATCAGAAGCTGAGGCAGTTTTCTTAACAGGAGAAGCTGAACAGAGTAGCAAAGCAATTGCTACTTACACCTTTGAAGTACCACATTCTCCATTCTTGTCAAAGTTCCCATTTATCCTCCTAGGATCCATGAAATAGTTTAGCTTTTCAAGGACTCATGAATTCCTCTTTGATGTTTTCCTGAGAAGTTTTCTACATTCTTCAAGACAGAACATTGAATTAAGTTAGCCTCAAGGCCAACCTACACACTATTCACACGGTGTTCTTTAGTCAATCTGAATTAAGCTACTAGGAGTGATATGTCTAGGATAACAATACTTACTATTGTGGCTTACTAGTGGCTTACTATTATAGAGAGAGGGTTTTGCATAGTGTATACCTTATTTTAAGTTTGCTTCTTTAAACATGATTTTTTAATAAGACATACATTTTTTCAATGTATTACCAGGTACAATCACTATATACAGTTGTAGAATAGGCTCACAATCAGGGAGAATTACAGCAAGCAAGAAGTATTTTTGTGCTAAGCTTTACTGCTCAGAGTGACTACTTACATGGCATAAATGTAGTTCAAACATCAGCCAGTTTCTTTATTAATTTTAAGAGATAGCCTCTTTTTTTAATCTTACTGATTTTTCCCTTCTCATTATGGATCACTTCATCTTCCTTTGATTTGTTTCTCTTACTGACCTGGCACTTTGTGTAGGTGCTTCACTTCTCACTAATGGCAATTGCTGGCTATTGACCAAATATGACATGACTACTGAATCGAAAATTGTTACATCATTACAGCTCAATATTGGTAAACGCAGTTTTATACCATCCAAATTAGCTCTGCTGTTTGCAGTAGGGACCAGCGAGGACAAAATCATAATAAAAATGTCCAACAATACAATCACAGTTTAGATCTCTCCTAATACTATATGGTACAATAATTTTGCTTATCTAGAATTAAGTGAAGCTTCCACAAACATTACTGTACTTAATGAATATCTATTATCTATGTTTATTCACTGGGATTTTTATTCTACTTGGTAAAAGAACCACAAAAATAAAATTAATCCTATATCATAACTATTGGCCGCTAAATAAACAAACCAAGGAAAACACTGATATTGTCTATGTTTTTTCTTTTTTAGATGCTGCATTTGACAAGACCAATGTTCTCAAGGACAGTAATTGTTATTTAGCCCACTCTGTCAGTATTGAGCAGCAGAAAACAGATAATTACATTGACTGTTCTCTAACCTGTTTCTGTGACCTACAGGAGTTACTGATTCCTTTTTTCCCAAAGGTTGCATTTGAATTATAACATATTCTACAGAACATGTGCCTGTAGCAGAAAGTAAAAATATAACCTTTGTGAAATGTGCATGCTTTTGAAACATAGATAGTCAGATACAGGATGGGTGAGGCATAAGAAATGACAAGAGAGAAGCTAAAACAAAATCTAAAAATCCAAGAGTATTCTATGGTTTTTGTTCACAATTATGAGAGCCTCAGAAAGATGTATACATCTTATAACAGGACACACTAGTAGGAACTACAGGAAATATAAGATGCAAAACCATGTGTTAAGATTTTATTCAAATTATCAGTTACAAACCTTTTTCTTTCCTGGCTTGAGCCTATAACTACATAATCATTTATATGAATGAGGTAAATCAACACTTTCTTATTGACTTCCTTTCTCATTCTCCTCAGGTTTTTACTATACCTTTACTACTCTCCTTGAATCCCTAACCTGCCTTTTTTTTTTTTTTTTTTTTTTTTTTTTTTTTTTGGGGTTTCTGTTGTTTGCAATTGAAAACCCAGCTGATGCAGCCAATAAGAGGTAGAATCAGGATTAGAACTGGGTCTGTGAAATACCCATTATTTATTCTTCTATACCCAAAAAAGGGCTTGGAATCTGAGTGACTGCCAAATCTTGTCGTTTAAGCCTTCATGGGAAATAAGTTTAGAAGTAGAGCAGTGATCAACTAGATCAATAAGTGGTCACACGCACACACACATATTCACGCACACACATATATATTCACACACATGTTTAAATTGACTGGCAAGTTTTTTGTTTTTTTTTTTCTTTTTGTGATATGTGGGCCTCTCACTGCTGTGGCCTCTCCCGTTGCTGAGCACAGGCTCCAGACGCGCAGGCTCAGGGGCCATGGCTCACGGGCCCAGCCGCTCCGCGGCATGTGGGATCCTCCCGGTCCGGGGCACGAACCCACGTCCCCTGCATCGGCAGGCGGACTCTCAACCACTGCGCCACCAGGGAAGCCCCCTAACCTGCCTTTTGACTGTCACCCTCACCTTGGCCTTCAAACATGGTCAGTCCTTTCCACTCAAAAAATGGAGGAAATAATTCATGTTTTTCAGTTTCCATTCTTCCTCCTCTTCTGATATAGACTCTCAAGAGCAATCTTTACCCACTTTTTTCATGCTTATGCCTTCCAGTGTCTTGAATCCACTGCACTGCTATTTCTTTTCCTCTAGCACTCCAGAGAAACTCTATGAAATTGACCTCTGGATGATCAAATAGACTTTATTTTTCACCTGCCTTGTTTTCTTTGTCATATCTGTCTTATTGGACATTCTCTCTTCTTTTAGCTTAACTGCCAGTACTATTTTGATTTTCATTCTTATCACTATTATTTACCTGGCTGGTTTAGCATTAGTTTTTCATCTGCTCCCTTCCCCAGAGATGAACAATATCTTTGTTCCTGTTATGGTCTTTCTACAGTCCCTTCCATTATAGCAACTACAAAAATTATTTCTCCAATATTAAACTTTCTCCTGAGTGCAAAGCTCATTTTAATTCACCTACCAAATTCTGAACATCTATATAGTTCTCCAATAGAAATTTCAAGTATATTATTGACAAAAATAGTAACAGTAATAATAGTAATAATAATATTATGATAGAAATAGTAATCCATTTCACATACATTAGCTGTTTTAATCTCCATAAAAACCCCTTGAGAGGAATTACTCTACATGTTTTACCATGAACAAAACTAACAATCAGGGTGATTAAGTAACATGCACAATGTCAAAAAAAAACAGTGAAGGTAAGTACAGTGATTATAATTCAAGTCTATCTAACTGCTAAATTCCACTGCTTCTGCAAATTTTATATACAATGAAACCTGTCTTTACACTTTGTTTACAAGTCAGGTAATGACTTCAGCATCCACCAATCACTCATACTTGAAATCTAAGAGACTGCTCTGACCACTCCATCTCTAACAATACCCACATTCAACTTGTTTATGATTTTTGATAAATGGGTACCAAAAAATAAACTCCCTGCTTCCATTTTCTCTTCTAGTACCACATGCTCAACACTTTCTAATCTCAGCTCTCTCTAAATCATCTTTTGCTCACTTCCTGAATTATCATTCGTTAACGTAAACCTTTTCATATTAGTTCCTTGAAAAAAATCTTTCAATTATTTTAACTGCAGACCGGATAAAGCCCATACTCCCAATCCTCTCATTCACGTATCTATTATTATTTCTAGTTGTACCCCTCGCCACTCGGTTCCATGCCTTTTTGGCTTTGCATTCACTCCATCATTGTTTGGTATGTGAATATGCCAGTCACTTTCACAGCTTCCCTTATTCTTTTGCTCATGTTTTTCCTTCTGTCCTTATTTTCTTTCCTGACTAGAAATCCAGCTCATCACTATTCATCACTGATACGTTTGGATTTGAACAGGTCGGTTACGTGCCTATCTCCCAAAATAAACTGACAGGTTTTCAAGGGCATGAGTAAGGTATTCATTTTCACAACTCTTCTCTTTTTCCCCTGGAGACCCCATCATCTAGAACTTCTTGCACATGAAAGCTCAGAATGAATTCATTGTTTCATGGCTACAGTGGGATAATAAGAGAAATTTTCAACATTCATATATGAAGTTTTGAGATCCTGGGAAGACTATAAAAGTGAGAATAATCGTAATAACTACCTTTTTAATAAATTACAATGTGACAATGACATACACAAAAATCCCACCATTGTACTATACAGTAACATTTCAGAACACACATAACGTGAAATTGATCTTAAAAAAATTTAGATATAGAAAAACAGATTATACACAAAGCATGGGAGATCAGAAATGCATCACACTTCTGAAAATCTATAGCTATTTATGTTTTCTAAAAATTAAGGACACCACAAGGAAAATACAAATTTGACACAGAAACATTCAAATCATGAAAGGGAAAAATGAAAAGACGTTTTATTTTAGTAAAATTAATAAAAGACAAGAACCCATAAGAAAGCCTAATAAACATGAAATGTAAAATCAACTAGGATAAATAATACAAATAAAAGGTTATTAAAATAAGTGTAAATAAGATTTTTAAACTTTTATCTATTATTAAAGAAAAAGAGGAAAGTATCAATAAATCTAGGTAAATGTAATTTATACTAGAAAAACAAAAAATGAGCAAATAAATACATAGGCAAAAATATAACATATAAAGGTAAATAAAAAATATTGTAAGATGGCAGTTTTATATTAGATGACACAGTACTCAAGAAGAAAATTTTATTTTGCAGGAATGGAACAAATGTGAAGCTTTCAAAATGGGAAAAGCTACAATATTATAAACATTTACAAACATAAATTCTTTTAATATAGCAGCAAAATATACAAAAGTATTAGAAACAATGACTGTTTGTCACCCTTCCTCCCTCCGTCCAAAAAGAATTCATGTTAGGAGACAATAATTTATTTACCTCAGAATTCAGTAGGCTGAGGAGACAAATGATACAAGAAATTTAAGTATCATCCTTAATATCCCTAGAATTCTATATCATACCCTGAATATATATTCTTTTAAAATTGACAAATATTATTTATAAAATCAGTTATGTCTTTTGCCACAAAAAAAAATCTCAATAAAATTTCCAAGTAATAACTATGAAGTCAACATTCCCTTATTTCAATGTATATAATAAAACATATTTTTAAAATTAATATAAAACAGAGAATTTTAAAAAATCAATCCTATAAATAAATTTTCCTAAAAGAGAAAACTAAATTTTAAAAAAATCTGCTTGAAATTAATATTGATGAAAACTCTATATGGAATACCTATAGGATTCAGCCAATGCTCAATGTAGTAAAAAATGTGCACAGTAACTCATTTAATTAGAAAGAGATGTTGAAAATAAATGAATTATGCCCTTAAGAAGGTAGATAAAAAGCAATAAAATATATTGGATGAATTTAGGTGGATGATATTAAGGTGGATTTTAAAAGTAAAACCCCTCAAAAAAGTTATTGTGTAGTCCACTTGTTTATTTTCATTTTTGTTGCCTGTCCTTTTGATGTCATACCCATAAAATCATTGCCAAGATCAATGTCATGAAGCTTTTCCCCTACATTTTCTTCAAGAAGTGTTACATTTTCAGGTTTTAAATATTTAATCCATTTTGAGTTATTTTTGCATATCATGTAAAATAAGGGTCCAATTTAATTCTTTTACATGCAAATACCCATTTTTCCCCAAACCATTTGTTGACAAGACTACCCTTCCCTCCTTGTGTATTCTTGGTGCTCCTGTCAAAGATCAAGTGACCATATATGCATGGATTTATTTCTTGATTCTCTATTCTGTTCTATTGGTCTATAAATCTGTTTTTAATGCCAGTACCATACTGCTTTGATTACTGTAGCTTGATAATATATTTTGAAATCAGGAACTAGGATACCTAGAGCTTTGCTATTTCTCAGGATCAATTTGGTTATTCATAGTCTTTTGTGGTTCCATATGAATTGTAGAATTGTTTTTTTTTTATTCTGCAAAAAAATGACTTTGGGACTTTAATTACATCAAACATAAAAATCTCTGCATTGCAAAGCAAACAATCAAGGGAGTGAAAAGGTACCTACTGATTGGGAGAAAATATTTTCAAATCATTTATCTGAGAGGGGTTAATCTCCCAAATATATAAGGAACCCCTATAACTCAATAACCACAAAACTAATAATTCAATTTAAAAATGGGCTAAAGACTTGAATAGACATTTCTCCAAAGAAGATAGCATACAAATGGCCAACAGATATATGAGAAATCATCAGGGAAATGCAAGTCAAAATCACAGTGAGATATCACCTTACATCTGTCAGGATAGCTATTATCAAAAAAAAAAAAAGACAAGTGCTGGTGAGCATATGGAACAATGGGAACCCTTGTACACTGTTGGTGGGAATGCAAAGTGGTGCAGTCACTATGGAAAACAGTATAAAGTTCCTAAAAATTAAAAAATAGAGCTACTATATGATCTAGCACCCCCACCTCTGTATATATGTCCAAAAGAATTGAAATCAAGATATCAAAGAGATATTAGCACCCCCGTATTCATTACAGCACTATTCATAACAAGTAAGGTATGGAAACAAACTAAATGTCCATGGACAGATGAATGGGTAAAGAAAATGTGGTATTATACACACAACGGGATACTACTCAACTTTAAAATATAAAAGAAGAAGGAAATTCTGCAATTTGTGATGACATTGATGAACTTTGAGGAAATTATGCTAAGTGAAATAAGCCAGACATAGATAAATATTTCATGATTCTACTTACATGAGGTATCTAAAATGGTCAAATGCATAAAATCAAAGATTGGAATGATGGTTACCAGGAGCTGAGAGGAGTACGAAATAGGGACTAATTAATCAATAGGTACAAAGTTTCAGTTAAGTGAGATGAATAAATGTTAGAGAGCTGTGCACAACACTGTACCTATAGTCAACAACAGTGTATTGTACAGTTAAAATTTGTTAAAATGAAAAATCTCAAGTAAGTATTCTTACCACATTTTTTTAAAAGCATGGTTAATAAGACTAAGAGCTGGAATTCTGAAATGACCAACAAAATAGACAAACTCTTAGTGAGCAAAGAAAAAAATCAAAGAGAAATGAAAAGTAAACACTATCAATTATAACAGGGACATACGAATAAGATTAAAAATTATATGGGAATAAAATTGTATCAGGATGTTAAATTTAGAAATATTTATATAAGAAATATATAGTAACACAAACTACCAGAGCTGACTGAAAACCATAGGAAAGGTAAATAAACCAAATTATATAAAATAAATGGAAAAGTTAACAAATGATCTACCTTTACTTATTCCAAGTTATTTAAAATATTTAAGAGTATAAATAAAAAATAATTGCTCTCCAATCTATTTTAGAAATCTATTTGAACTCTGACACCTAATGCTAACAAACATAGCAAAAAAAAAAAAAAAGAAAATCATAGACTCATTTGATTTACAAAGGTGCAGTGGCTTTGCATTTTACAGGAGGATTAGGTTCTGAACTCAGTCTCTAAGGTAAAATCTGTTTTTTAATATTTGAAATTACCCCTGAAGACCCCTTAAAATGCTCATAACAACATAATATGTTGCTTTGTGCTTGTAAACCTTGTCAATACTATATCTCAGTATGTACAGCAGATTATAACTTATTAAATATTTGCTTTGCATTTAGGGGCCCTGGTCATCAAAAAATACATATGCTTAAACATCAGAACAAAAATTTATCTTAGAAAAGTCTTCCACAATGAGAGGCAAACAGGAACTGAATTCATCTGAATAGAGAGATTCTTATCTTCCCTCATAAAGCTAATTTCAGAGGATGAGGATGTATGCACTGAATGGAATGGCAGAAAGAATTGACCATACTAGTTAAGATTTAGCATTTAGTAATTTTGCACTTGAAGGAAACTTACTTATCATGATAAACCCATACCCAGAAAACAAATGCAAAACTCTGTGTACTTATATGTAGTACACTAGAACCAATACCATTTAAGTGAAAAAAATAAAATAAAAGGAAAAGACAGAAGCAATGACATCCATTAACACGACGAGAATTCCAGAGTTTGGTATTGCACTGGAGTTCATGATTGAAGCACTATTTCAACTGAAATAAATAAGAATTAAAATTTTTTTAAAATGAGGCAAATTTTCATTATTTCCAAGAATATAATACTAAATTAGAAAAATAAAATTACACTAAGAAAAAAATACTATTAGATATTCTAGGAGAGCTTAGTAACTAGTGGCAGGCCCAATATCAATATACTGAAATTAATGTCTTTTTCATAAACTATCAATAAATTGTTTTGAAAATAAGAAAATAATTGAAATCCACAATAGCAGCAAAAATTATAAAAGACATAGGAATAAACCAAACAAGAAATGTGTAAGATCTCTGAAAATAACTGTAAATCATTTGTTACAAATATAAAAGTTAAGGGAAATACATACTGTACTTTTAGATGAGAAGATTCCATATCATAAAAATATAAAATGACTCAGAGTAAATGCCAAACTCAATCAAATTCTCAGAGGGTTTTTATGGGGTTAGGGGGAGAAAAACAAATTTATTCAACAGCTTATCTGGATGAGCAAATGCTCAAGAATAGCCAGGAAATTTTTGAAAAGGAAGAAAATAAAAATAAATGTGATATTATGCAATAACGGACAAACAGATGAAAAAAGTAACTGAGGAGTTAAGAAAAGGGCACATACATATATAGGGAATTAGTATGTGGAAAAGAGAAAATTTCACTTCAACAGGGAATAAATAATATGAGGATGATTCCAGCCATATATCATAATGAAAAATAAACTATAAATGATTTAACAAATAAGAATTTTATGTAAAATATAGTACATAAAATATTTTGAATATTCCTGAGAATATTTTCTAACCAAGATATGAACAAGATGTCATAAAAGAAATGTGATAGATATGACATTAAAATTTTAAAGTTCTATTTATTACTAGAGCTTAAAAACAAAGTTAAAAGAAGTGATATAAGAAGAAAAATATTTTCAACATATATAACATTAAAGAGTTAATATTCATAGGGGCTTCCCTGGTGGCGCCGTGGTTGAGAGTCCGCCTGCCAATGCAGGGGACACGGGTTCGTACCCTGGTCCAGGAGGATCCCACATGCCGCTTTGAGGCTGGGCCGGTGAGCCATGGCCGCTAAGCCTGCGTTTCTGGAGCCTGTGCTCCACAACGGGACAGGCCACAACAGTGAGAGGCCCGCGTACCGCAAAGAGTTAATATCCATGATATATTAAGAAGTCCTACAAGTCACAGTGAAACAGATTCTTCTAGAAATCTAGAACCAATTCTCACATGAAGTGCAAAGATGAAAGCACAAGAATATTACTGTACTGTTTCTAATGACAAAATATTAAGAACAACCCAAACATATGTCAGAGCACTTTGTATATTTCACAGTGAGAATGTCCCAGAGAGTAAGCAATGTGAAAGATCCAGGTTTTTTTTTTTATATTCTTCCCAATACTTTGTAATGTCAGTCTCTAAGTTTAGTTTGGTGGCTGTGTAGGGTTATCCAATTACTGTTTTAACTTAATATCTTTTATGGCTATTGGATTGAGCTCACTTTCATACATTTATTGCATATTCTCTTTTGTGAAGAGCTTGTTCAAGTTTTTTGGCTCATTTTTCCAGTTTGATTGTCTTTTCCTTATAGATCTATAGGAGCTCTCTATATATATTTAGATATGAGTTCCTGGATGAAAATATGCATTGAAATATCTCCTCTCAGAGTGCCTTTTCACTCTCTCAGTGGTGTCTTTTCATAATAGAAGTTCTTAGATTTAATGAACAGCAACATCAACAGAACATCAACAGAAACAAGTGCATATCCACAGAATGACATGTACAAAAATGGTCACATTAGCTTTATTCATAATAGTCAAATTTAGAAACCAAATGCCCATCAATGAGAGAATGGGTTAAATAAGTTGTAGTATATTGATACAATGGAAAGATGCATTTATAAAAAAAACAAAATTCAGCCAAACACAATAGAGATCAATCTCGGAACTATAGTTAAAACATCCACTCTAACAGCACAAATAGATCTACACTCAAGGACAGTGATGGGTTGATTGGATAAGATAGACCAAAATGCATACCATCTAATTCCAATCATGTGATATTTAGCAACAGGCAAAATTACTCTATGGTGAGAGATGCCAGAATAGTGTTTACCAGTGGTTCTCAACTGGGGGTGATTTTGTCCCCCATGGGACACCTGACAATCTCCAAAGACATTCTTTACTGTCAATACAGAGGGAGGAGTTGCTATTGCCATCTAGGATTAAAGGGCAGAGATACTGCCTATTAGATATTGTCTTTTCTTTTTTCTGCATTACATTGGACAGATATATAAGAAGCAATGGTGAATAATTAATTTAATTAAATCTATTAGTGTCTACAAAGCAAACATCAAAACTGGAAATAGAAAGAAGGAAGGAAGGGAGGGAAGGAGAGGTGGGGAGGGAGGGAGGAAGGCAATTTCTAAATAAGGTAGAACTAAAACTGATTCATTATAACTTTCCAGAGGAATATAGGCAATGATGGGAAAGAGAGAATGAGGCAAGAGTTCTTTTTTTTAATACTTAGTATTTCTGCTTCATTCTTCTTTATAATTTCTTGTTCCTCCTTCATGCTACCAACATTCTCTGCTTTCTGAGGATATTTATTATGTTTATTTTAAATTATTGAACTACCTTCTCTATTAATTCTGGTTTGTCTAGGTCATAGTGTGTTATCTTTCTTTTATAGCTGTGTTCTTCATTTTCTGTTTTGTTTTGTTTTTCTTCCAGTAAATTCTTGGAGGTGGAGAAAAATCTAGGGATGCATTAACTTTGGCCATTCCAGATGGTTTGAAGGATGCAGAATGCCCAAGGCAGAGGGTACCTGTGATATCTCAGCATTTAAGCACTCTCAAAAGGTGGCATTAATATTTAGGAAATATCTTTATAGCTCTCGCAGGACACTACTCTTACAAGAGCTTACTCCAAAATGTAGTGGTTCTCAAATTTGACTGCACATTATAATAACCTGGGGTGCTTTACAAAATATGCCTGAGTCCCAAACCCCAGAGAATCTCACTTACTTGGTTTTAGTTGTGGCCCTGGCATGAGAATTTCTGAAAGTTCCCCAGTTCTAATGTGTAGCCAAGACTGAAACTAGTTTTACAATCGGAAGATTCAACTTATAGAAAACAACCAATTGTTAATCTGTTTTAATCTTTTCCTAGTAGCAATACCCTCCTGTAGTGTTTCTTAAAACACAGTGTGCTTCCAGATCACATAATGGGCTTGGAAAAATCTCAGATTCCTGGGTCCAGCCCAAAGTTTCTGACTCAATAGCTTGGACTGGTACCTGAGAATTTTCACTTGTAACACATCACCAGGTGATGCTTATGCCATGGGCCTCATTCTCTAAGAAAACGACTACTCTACTATTGATATTTATACACATGCTTAATTTATAAAATGTACATTAATATATTTCTGGTAACTGTTTTATCACTTTTTAAATAAAGTTATTTAAGCAGTAAGAACAGCATGAACAACTCAGTAAAAATAATTTTAATTTAATTTAAATGAAGTAAAATTGATTTTTTAAAAGAAAACTGCTTGAAACTTTGGGGCACTCCAATTAAGCAGAAAAATCCTAGAATGCTGAAAAACTCACATTGGAAGTTACTGTTCTGACCTGAAAACTTGGAAATTATAAATCAAATTAGTAACCTCTGTAGTGACCTTAAAGTTTTTCTATAAATATTCTTAATTTTCTTAGCACTTGAAAAATAAAACCCTGAACACATCATTTCTTAACAGGTTCCAGTGAAAGATAATGTTAAACGTGTTGTAATAATCAAAGGAGAGTTTGAGCTATTATCTTTTGATTTGTCTGCATTACATAAACCCAATAAAATAATTGCTTTGGAGAATTTTTTATGAGGATTACTCCTGGAACAACTTATACTGAGAGTTTATTAAACCACCTTGGAGATATAGGATAATAGTTTTTTGTTCTATTAGATCACATAATTCTAATAATGCTAAGCCATAAATTGATTTATGTAACTGATAGTTTTAGATCATATGATATAGATTTGTGTGTTGCACTTTAACATTGCATATTATAGTTTATAGCTAAAAGTTTTAAGAATGCTAATAATAATTAAATATTTTAGATGTGACTACTGCCCCATTGCCTAATGATGTACTTTTTATGTTTCTAAGCTATGTGAGGGAGAAGCTTCAAAGCTACAGTCTATACAACTTCCATTTTTCAAAGAGGAATTCTGCATGTAAGGCATTCTTACATGGAAGCCTAACATGTAGGTATGTAGCATTACACTGCTGAGAATCCTGCTTTCATAGAAGGCAGTCCAAAAATGATAATGAAAACTCTCCAGTTAAAGCAAACCATTTTACTGAATTTAAACTTAGTGGGTTAGAAACTTGAATTTTTTTTTTTTTTCTGCTCCTTGCCTTCAACTATCCTCTTTTTCTACCTTTCTCCTTAAGGACATCTTTGAGTCCACAGTAGGACAGGAGTGATAGTGTCCTCTAAATAAACCCAAAGAAGTGTCTAGTCTTCATTTGTCCTCAGCTATCTCTAGAATACAGAGTATTTAAGCCTCCCTGTCCTCAGTTCTGGTTCCTAGTTACCAATTCCCAGTTACAGGTAAGACCTATTCACCACCCTGTAATATTGGTTTTCAAAAAGCAATCATATTAACCTCATACATTAAATTCTTAATGCAATTAATTATTGGTTTTTTTTTACTGAAAATCTGTCCTTTAGATCTAATTAAATATTTTTCTCAAATACATCTGTTTAAAGTTCAAAGAAAGTTGCTCTTAAATATATGAATCGATTTTTTTGCACAGTTTAAAATTATTTAGAAATATATTAGATTGGATGTGTTACAGAACTATCTAATTTGAGGGTTTGAGTTGTATTTTGTATTGACAAATCAGAGTTTTAGATCATTTTACACAAAAATATTGCCCTCACAAAATACGTTTAACAAAATGGGACCGTACTGTATGAGTGAGATTTTTGTGTTTCTAAAATTCTCTGCTCTTAAGAGTTTTATATTGAAAGATAAATTGTTTAAATGAGATGCATACAAGAATGTGAGAGTAAATGCAGCTTCAAGTTAAGCTAAGGATTCAAAATAAAAACAACAAAACAGCAAAATGAACAAAAGCAAACAAACCTACAAAAGCAAACAAACTTACAGTCACTATCCACTCCTCATCTTGTTTGTTTCTATCATATCACTTTTTTTTCAATATTCATATCAGCTTTGGCTACACCCTAGCTCACATCGCAGAAAGCTTGGCTGAGATTTTACATTTTAACCATTCAATAAACATTCCCAGGTATGAGACCAATCTTAGTGCCAGTTCCAAATTCATTGTAATGAATTCTAAATAGCCTACCTTGGGTCAGGTGCCCACCTAGAACTTGCCAGATGTGGATCAAAAGTGGAGTAAGACTGCCCAGTGACCATGGGAGTGTGAGTGTGAAGCATCTTCCAAAGAGGAGGTACTGAAGATGTTCACGCAGTGCTCATACAGGTTTGATAAATTCAAAGGATGAATGAATGAATGAATCACACTAAAGCATAAAATCTATTTTAAAAGTTCTCATCAATAAGGTCTGATTGATATATCCAGGAATGGAAAGTATTTTTCCCCTGGTGATAAGCAAGATAATAATTAAAGCATCATCAGAGATTGACATCATTCTTGGATACTTGTTTTCCTTCCTTTTCCCTCTGCTGTATTTGTCTTGACTTTAAAGTACAGAATTGGCTTTTCATAATTGTTTCTTCTGTTGTGAGAGAATATGTAGTTTTCACGTGACAGGATGTTCAGTGTATGTTTTTAGAACTGCTATATTTATTAGTATCCTCCAGTGATGCACACCGAACAGAGTTGTTTGTTTAAAAAACATAGGAACAGTGCAGATATTAAAAATGGAATTCCTAGTTTCTACTTCCCTTAACTGCCTTTACCTAATTTAGTGATGTTTTCTCCCACAGACCCAATAAGATATATGAAAATTTTAATTAATAGTTCTATACATATTCTATAATTTTTCAGAGGTTTTTCTTGAAGCTGCAGTGCACTAAGCCAGGATGCAGGCCAAGTGTAGAGTAAATGTCTTCAAAAGAAACATAAGTAAAACCAAACCAAGAAGCATGCCAAGAAGTAAATGAATAAGTAGAGTGCATAAGCAGGAGAGTGATGCTGGATAAATATCTGAACTACATCATGAGCTTGTGGCTTGTGATCATTTGATATGCCAAGGTGGGTGGATGTACCACCTGGTCCCATTTAGAAGTTTTAGGCACAGGCTAATCTCTTCCTCCCCCACCTTTAGGACCCACCCAGCAGATTTATACGCACTCTGGGG
>NW_006797594.1:1880016-1901888 GCF_000442215.2 Lipotes vexillifer
GCATTCCTGAGGTTACAGGTAGGTTGCCATCATAGTTTTATTTTACTGTACCCTTCCTACAAAATCAAAATTGGAAATTGCAATAGCGTTCATGGGAAGGAAATACTTCTTTGACTGTCTCCCATATTCCCCTTCTTAGTATGCCTGTGCTGATTGCTGGTAGCGATCATGAGCATGGAAGCCTGATTAGCATATCCTTACTAGGGTATCTAATTATAAGATTAATAATTAATTAATTACTCAGGTATCTTTATTAGCATAATAAGGAATCCTTGTTAGGACTGCAACAAAATATTTATATAGCAAATATATTTGATGATGATTTTTAAAGGAAAATTCCTAATTTTTTTAAGCTGCAGATTTACATATTTGCTCAATGATTCTTGTCATCCTTTGAGATGAGCATTATGGATATGCTACATCATTTTCAACTTTAAATTAGATGGGTTTACTTGATATAACAGGAAGAATCATTCACTGCTGTGAATGACTAACCATGGCAAAAGTAGTTTTCAGACCAGTTACAAATTTCATTATGGCTTAAATAATTTTTAATGGTATCGTACTCATAAAATCGAACTTTGCTGCATAAATCTGGTAGCTATATTAACTCCATTTAGAATAAGAAAAAACAGTTACTTTTAATTTTAAACTTTTTTCCTTACTAACAAAACACTCAATTTTTAAAAATCTAAACCCCTTATAGATGTAGGAAGTAAGTCCTTTTATTATCCAACTGTTTGCTGAGGGATAGCACTAGTGACAGAGTAGAAAACATTGTGTGGTACAAAAGGGTCCAATTTTAAAAATCAGGAGGTTTAAGCTTAGTCATGCCTTCAGTATTTTTGTCCACTAAAAAATTTATAGAACCTCTCTAGACATTCCTCTTCTCTTCAACAAAATTTAGGGGATTACATTTACTTCTATATAGTATGTAAGAATTCTAAGACTCTACAGATATATGAAAATCTATTTAGTGTTAATTTTTTTCCTTCAAGTAATGGAATTTGATTAACCTGAAGAATTTGCACTATATCTTTCTATCTAGAGAGCTGTGGTATATGAATAAAACAAACATTATTACTACTATTCAAAATTAGAAATCTTTTTATTCATTCTGTATATTAACCTATATTTACTGAACACCAACCATATGCAGGCATACTTGTTAAATACAAAGGCAGTGACAAATTCCTGTCCTTGAAGAGTTTACACAAAAGTTTCATACTGCCGACCAATGAGTTCTACAGCTTACAGATATATTTGATTTGGTGTGCAGTGTTGACTGCACAGTGTTTTTTTGATATTTTTATTTATTCTACTTGCTAATTAAAAAGTGATGTCACATAAATATATGAATTTATGGTTTATTTTGAGAAAAAAATCAACTTATGCTTTCTTGTCTTGTATGATGAAAACTGACTAAAAGTAAATGACATCTACTTTTAGACAGGACCATCATTCCCTAGTTGATTATATATGCATTTACCTACCCACCCCCAGCCTCATGTAGTTTTAACTGCTGATCTACAAACAGAAAATTAATTGGGAAAAATATCTCACTGAGAGAAGCCATACTGAGCTAGCTAAGTATGCTGTAAGAGTTTCATGTTAATGCTAAGATAGCCAATATATATACCTAAGAAATGATTTTGTCAAGAGATAGGCATAAAGGATGGGATAAAGAGAAAGACATAATACAGTTAATAAACTTGTGAGAATCAAGGATATAAGACAATTTGATCATTTAGTTTATAAGACATTTCACAGCATATGAATTAATTTTTGTGTTAGGCTATTTATCTATGAATTCAACTCAGGGAAATTCTATGCAGGCATATTTCAAATATTAACAATACTGGCCATTTCCTCATCTTTGAATTCTACCAGAGTTTTTAAATATAAATAAGGCTTAGGACAAACTTAAAGAACCAGTAGGAAAGAAGGAAGAAGTGTAAAGAGAATAGTAATATTTATCTGAATCAAAGGAGGAGGAGTCAAAGAGAAGGGGATGGTGTATGTAGAAAGAAAAAGTAAATACAAATCATGACAGAGAAACAAAAGTGCTATTTCACATGCCCCACTAGCACTTGGTGATTATTTGGTTTACTGCCAGCTAAAAAATGCAGGAAAATAAAATAAAATAATAATTTTAGTTTACAAGGTAGTACCATTCTAAATTAGTATGTAAATACTTATTATGTTTGGCTGCATCTTTTTGTTTAGCTTACAATTTTTAAACTCCTTACTCTTAAAAAAAAAAAAAAAATCAAAAAGTTTGGTAACAGGGCTTCCCTGGTGGCGCAGTGGTTGGGAGTCCGCCTGCTGATGCAGGGGGCGCAGGTTCGTGCCCCGGTCCGGGAAGATCCCACATGCGTGGAGCGGCTGGGCCCGTGAGCCATGGCCGCTGGGCCTGCTCGTCCGGAGCCTGTGCTCCGCAATGGGAGAGGCCACGGCTGTGAGAGGCCCGCGTAACACACACACAAAAAAGTTTGGAAACAACCTAACTGTTCATCAACGAGGACTTGATTAAAATAATGTCCTGGGCTTCCCTGGTGGCGCAGTGCTTAAGGGTCCGCCTGCCGATGCAGGAGACGCGGGTTCGTGCCCCGTTTCGGGAGGATCCCACATGCCGCGGAGCGGCTGGGCCCGTGAGCCATGGCCGCTGAGCCTGCGCGTCCGGAGCCTGTGCTCCGCAAATGGGAGAGGCCACAACAGTGAGAGGCCCGCATAACGCAAGAAAAAAAAAAAAAAAAAAAAAAAAAATAATGTCCTTATTATGGAAAACTTTGTAATAATAAAATCAGCCAGAGCTGATTTATCTTTCAATTAGTCACAACAGACATAGTGCCTAAGGCTCACCAGTACTTTTAGGGACCCATGAAAATGTACTAATTTAAATTTCTTTTAAAATCAGAAAAAAATAAATATAATAATAATAAATAATAATGAATCCAACCTTGATTATATTCATCTTTATACCAACACAGTCATAAAATAGAACATTATTATTATTACTATTACCATTACTGTTAATATTATTATTATTTATGGAGAAAGGGGTCAAAGAAGGCAAAAGAACCTAGGGCTTACAAAAATCACAATTCAGCCCTGAATAAAACAGTATGACAAATCTCATGATGTACTGATACGGAATGATCTCCAAGGTATTTTAAAAAATAACACCAACGGAAAAGCAAAGTACCAAACTGTATGTAAAGAATACTACCATTTCATTTGTGTTAAAAAGGACACTTTTATATAATTTGTATACATATGTTTATCACTGGAAGATGCATGAGAAGCTGAAAATATTTAGGCTCTGAGAGAGGAACTGTTTATCTGGTAAATAGGGATGGAAGACAGTTTTTCAGTAAATATCCTTTTGTACATTTTGAATTTTGAACCATATAAATTTAATATCTGTTCAAGTAAAAATATTTTAAAATTTTAAAATATTTCTTAAAAATTTAAAAATATTTTTAAAGTATTTAAATAAAAATATTCAAAAACTAGTCAGTTTTCATCATACAGAAGCAACTGATCATTAGGAAGCACTTCTCTCTCTTACATGGCATCAAGGATATCCTTCCAAATTAATGAGCCATTTTAAGATATAATGCTTACTATCCCAATATCATATGCTCTTTCTGGAATTAAAAACACAACTATATTGTCTCCAACAAATTCTAAATCTGGCTTCAGCTCTATCAAAGAATGGCAAGATCTGTTCACAAAGGCTTGCATATTTAATTGCCTTGGTGAATTTGGTTATTTTCTGAGGTGCCTGCCCTGTTTCTCAGCTTTAAGACATAAACTGCACCTCCTCCCCTGCCCTACTAATATCAACCACCACCCTATATTGCACTGAAGAGGCCCTAGAGAAGATAGTTGCAGACATATCTGTTACAGATTATAAACTTCATGACCCTTTGATCCCAATGACTCTTTGTGCCTCAGTAAATTCCCACTGCCCCATAAATGCAGTTTTTTACCCACTTGGTGACACTCGTACTAAGGAAGATTATACTGTGCACATGTAAAGCCCATCATAACTGCCTTGTCTCACAAAATAATCTCTATTTTCCCCTCAAACCTGACACTGACTTCTCCTTTTAGGTTCACTGCCAATAGACTATCCCTCACCTTAGGAACACTAAATTGCTGCATAGGCTGACATGTTAATTAATATAACCCTCCTCAATGAGGCCTTACTTTCTCCCAAGTGATGATGGCAGTGAATGGGAGGCAAAGGTGTTATCACCCTACTCCATACTGGCTCCACTCTCAGACATCACCCTCTTGTATTCTTGCCTGTACTTAGACCACAGTCTTGAGTTTACTTCCCACAGTTATTATTCACTGGATTGGGTGCTCAGTTACAGCCTATGAGACCATTCACCATTTAGTATTGCCTCAGCTCTATCCACTTCTGCTTTTCAAACAACTGACACAGCAAATTTCTTTTTTAAATCTTTAAGACAGAGAGACTCTGTCTACCTAAAACCCTAAAATGAGGTCACTGGCATATATTCCCTTAAGAAATAATTCACTGGCAGAGATGCAGAAAGCATTTAAATAAAATAATACTTTAGTGATATTTTTCATAACAGTGCTCCAGCTAAAGGGAAAGTGTCCAACGTAGTGATTACATATAATAAATCATTAAAATTCACGTTTACAAAGATATTTGAGACAAAATATTATTTATGATATAAAAATAGAATATAAATTATATATACTCTATTGTTCTAAATATACAAGCAAAAATTATATATGTATATATACATATACATACACACAGGTACATATATAGTATTGGAATAAAGGAAATTCTCAGGGTGGTAGAATTATTGCTTCTTTAAACTGTAAGTTTCTAAACTTTAATAGTATCAACGTATCACTTTTATTATTAGAAAAATGCCATCTTCATGATCCACTGTAAGAAATACTTGACAAAGATATATTTTTATTTGTAGCTATATATTTATATTATCTTTCCATAGATATAAATCTATTCATTATTTTTGGCTGGTTGCTGTAAGTCTAACGATATTTCTCCTTATTATTATTTTAACAATGCCTATTTAGCATCAATATTGTGTCACTTCAATTTTCACTCCTAATCATAGGCGCTTCCTACTTCATAAACCCCACTTCACACCTGACATTTCCCACCTCATACTTCACAAATGTTATAGCCTTACAACAGCATGATTCTACTTATAAACATTCCACTTCTAACCTTAGGAGTTTCCTACTTCATAAATCCCACTTCACATCTGACATTTCAAACTTCACATGTCACATGTCATACTTCACAAATGGGAAAGTACATTTCCATTTAGTTCACCTCCCTTGTCCTTTACCTTTATGCTCTATTGCCATGTTTTTACATGTACATGCATCATAAACGTGGCCTTATGCAAAGCATTAAATTCTTTTTAAGAAAATTAGAAGAGAATTAAAAAATTGGTCTTTGTATTTACAGTCATTTTCCATTTCCACTTGCCATTCTCTCCTTCCTGTAAATCAAAATTTCCATCTTGTATTACTTCCATTCAGCCTGAAAAACTTCCTGTAGTGCTGCCTGTTTGAAATGAGTTTCCTCAGCTTTCGCTTGCCTAAAAATATCTTTATTTTGCCATATTTTTTGGAAGATAATTTTACTGGATATATAATTCAAGATGGATAACTTTTTAATTTCTTTTTAGCACCTTAAAGATGCTACCGCTCCTGGTCTTCATTGTTTCCGATGAGAACTCTGCCTTCATATATATTATTGTTCTTCTGTAATGAATGCATCTTTTTTCTATGGCTCCTTTCAAGATGTTCTAATTTGGACTCTGATTATCCGTGACTCTCTGTGTCACTCTGATATGCCTATATGCGGTTTTCTTGGTATTTATCTTGCTAACTGCTCTCTGACGTTCTTGGAACTGTAAGTGAAAGTTTTTCAATCATTTTTCAAAAATATTTATTGCCTCATTATAATGATTTTTCTTTTGGAGCTCCAATGCATACATATTAAACTGTGTAATATTGGTCCATAAGTTCAAGGGGGGTTGTTCATTTTTTTCTTGAATCTTTTTAGATCTCTGTTCTTGAGACTATATAATTTCTGTTTATCTGTTTTCCAAGTCCCTGTAAATTGGTGAGATCCAATCTCAAAACTCTGTCTCCTCTAAGAATCTCGTTAGGGCTTGGTTTTAAGCTTTGTTAAAGTGGGTATAAACAGGACCTTTCTCTGGGTGTAGCTTTTATCATAAAGCAGTGATTCAGCTTCATTCCCACTTTGTTAGGAGGTGTTAAAGGGTCTATTCAAGAAGTCTGGGCCCTAAGTTCGAAGTCCCCAGCACTGCTTAATGTCTAATCTCTCTGTTCTGCTCTTACCTCTGTAACAGACAGTCTTTTATTAACTTTGTGTGGCTGTGTTTGGTGGTACTGCCCAGCTCTCAGTCAAGGGTGTGTGGGAAACCGCCACATGAACTTCATGACCTCCGCAGACTCCTTCTCTTAATGCCCTGGCCCACAGATCCCAACCACTTCAAAAGCCCAGAACTCTGATCTCTGCCTCTTCAGATAAGAGAGACTTGCGCATTCTGATTGAACTCCAGGTTGATGCACTATAGCTGGGAAATTTTCCCCAGGCAGAGATCCAGGGAAACTGTGGGGCTCACCTTGTTTCTTTCCTCTCAGGAACCATAGCCCACTTACATGGTCATTTTCTTTTAGATATTTAACCCTAATATTTATTCATATTCCTACTTGGTTATGTGGTACCTACCCCAACAACACTGTTCCTTCTTATTCTTGAACTGTTGCTCTTTAGTTGTCCTCTGACATTCCAATTCTTCCTTCACGTTTGAGCTCTTTAGTACATTCTCTTGACTTCCTGGTTTTGTGATCAGTTTGTATTCTCTTTTCATATTGAACTTTTTTTCTTTTTGGACTTCAGGGTATAGACAGTCCCACCTGATGTGGCAATATCCTGCCACTTAAAGTATAAGAGACTCAATCTATCAGATGTCGCTATGAATGACCATTCCAGTTGAACCAAACTACCTTCCCTCTTCCTTAATGGGAGGGGAAGAGGGAAGGTAGGGAATTCTGACACCAGAGAACACTCATTTGAGCCTTGTTCTCTATTAGATAGAACTGAAAATGAAATGCCTATCAATATAAATTGTCTTCTTTTTTCTTGCTAACATAAATTTTGTCAGGGACTAGAATATGCCCATTTTAACATTAAAATTCCAAGATTCCCAGAAGCTAGAAGTGGCCATGTGACATACCTCTCTCCAATGAGATGTGTGTCAAGGGCATCAGGTGGGACTTTGGGTAACCAGTTGTTTTCACTGTTTAAAAAAAAAAAAAAGACATACATGGCTCCTCATTTCTCCTTATGCCCATTCCCCATTCCCTTTCCACTTACTCACAAGGTCAACTTAAATTAGTCAATCCCACCTTTACCAAAAACACAGGAGAAAAACTAAATGTTTATTTGCTGTATGCCACTGATATCTTTTTAGTTACTGGCTATGCAGCATTAATCTAGCAATAGCTGATTGAGACAATAAGCTAGACTCAAATCATGGAAACCTACAACTAGGAGAAGACAAAATGCAGCACGCAATAGCCCACCTCTGCTGCTAGACTGCCTGGGTTCACTGCCCAGTTCTATTGTTTTTACTCATGTTGATTTTTACCAGTTTGATTATCCTTGATCTCAGTTTCCTTAATTGTAAAATAGGAATAATAATGGTTTAGTTTTAGTTTATTTGTTTTTTTCTGGTAAGGACTAAACAAAGATAATCATTTAACATTTGATAAAATGATATCTGGTACACAACAGATGCTTAATTAATATTCAAAATTATTATTCAATACTAGACCAGGGAGGGAGGGTTAGATTTTACTCATCAGGCCGGTGGTATTTTACAGATTTCCACGGAAGACTGTTGTTCTGTCAGCTGGAGTGTTCCCTGATAAATCAGAATAATGGTGGTCTTTTCCTAGTATGCAGATTAATTTAAGTAAATTGATATAAATTACTTGTTCTAATAATTTTTCTCCCCTATATGTTTTTAAATCTCTAGTGATTGGCACAACTTGTTTGCGAGTCAAATGAAAACATGTAAATGAACAAATATCATTATCATTAATAGAAAAAATTCAGAAACACCAATTACACTTAGTTTAACAATCTGTCTTTTAAATAGACATGTGTGCCCCCAAATTGTCATTTTATATTATACAAGCAAAATACAATATTTTCTCCCAGGAAACTTGCTCCTAGTTCCTGTGATTGAATTGAAAATATTGTTTCATGACACTTTACAAATAATACGGTATTATGCAAAAAACACAATAATCTGCAGGTTTAAGATCTCTAGCAATATAAAAATAATCCCTTGTCAGAGGCAGCGAACAGAAAAGAGTTGATTAGTGACAGAGACATTAGGAAAATGGAGAAAATTTGACAACATTTGGACGTAGGTGGTGAGAGAGAGAAGAGATTCTTAAACTTTAGTGCAAATAAAAATTACCCTGAGAGCTTAATAAAAATGTATACAGAGTCCATGTCCCCAATCCCAAAAATTCTGGCTCAGAATTTCTGGAATAGTGACCTAGAACCTGCATTTTTAACAAATCCCATTTCTGATTCTGATTCAGGTAGCTAAGAATCACATTTGGAGAAACACTAGAACATATGCTCTAACTATTTGTAATCATTAGTTTAACTCTGCTATTTCAGAATTATTTAGCACTTTGCAGTTACTGGCAAGCATTGATGCCAGTGGAAAGCCAAGGGTAAAGGATGACTCCAAGATTTTATGCCTGAACACCTGAGTGAAGAATAATGCCATTAATCAAGACAAGGAACACAATGATAAAAATGAGATACTGTAAAGAAAGAAAGATGATGATGAACATTTTTTTTTTGATTGTTGAATATTGGACTTTTTTGAGGAGTGGAAGGGAGTGGCATTACATACTAACTCTCTTCCACATATGACTCTGAATAAGGTCGTGAATAAGGGAGAGAAGGAACCCAAGGAGCCACTTCATTACTGATAAATGCCCAGGTGGGAAGCTAAAATTAGGGTGTGTCACCAATGGGCTTCCTCACACTGGAACCCAGCATTAAGAGGCCTAGTCCCTGCAATTCTACGTGGCAGGAGCAACTGCATTGATCTGTTACCCCCAAGCAGCTAGAAGACACTATCCTCTCCACCTTACCTGCAATAGTCCTTTACACAATTTCTACTGTGGACTCTGTATTTGTCATTTATAACACACACTTCAGAATCAGAATGAACGCAAGTGTTTATTCTGTTATCTCCATTTGAACCTAAGTGCTAAGAGAGCAAGGATCATATCTTACTTGCCTACTATTCAATACTCAGACCCAGTGCTAAGAAAGGAGTAGAAAGTCTAAACAATTTGTTGAATGAATAAGTTTTTAAAAGAACAAATACTAACGTTGACTTCTGGTATGGTGTTTGTTTGTATCTGCTCAAACCAAAGTTCCATGTTACTGATGTCAAAGTTAAACAGGCAGGGCTTCCCTGGCGGCGCAATGGTTGGGAGTCCGCCTGCCAATGCAGGGAACACGGGTTCGTGCCCCGGTCCGGGAGGATCCCACATGCCGCGGAGCAGCTGGGCCCGTGAACCATGGCCGCTGAGCCTGCGCGTCCGGAGCCTGTGCTCCGCAACGGGAGAGGCCACAACAGTGAGAGGCCCGCGTACCGCAAAAAAAAAAAAAAAAAAAAAAAAAGTTAAACAGGCAAAGACTTATCCAAGATGACTGCAATACAGAAGAGGGGCCAGGACTCTGAGCTCAACTCACCAGAAAATAACAAAAAGCTTATGAGATTTTAAGAGTAGGGAGGCTCTTAGGCCAATTCTGTTTACTAATTAGCCTTACCCAAAGAAAAAGTAAAATTTTCTCGTAGCTTCGTGGCAGGAGGTAGTTTTACAAATTGAAACAAGATGCCTGCCTAAGTTAGGCTCCTACCCTTCCAAAGAGACTGGGGAATAGGGATATCTTCTTTGTTGACGACATTTTTCAAAAGGATGGCTCCTTGTTCCTTCAGAAAGACAGCCCTGGGTTACATCACCGGCAAGAACTTTTTTAAAGATTTATATTTCAAAAATGCAGAGAATCAATGTACAGTTACAAGTTTTCTAACGTAAACGCCCTAAGGAAAGAGAGGTCAAGGACCTTGAGGCAGGAAGAAACCTGTCTAAAATTTATACCTGAGCTTAGGGAAACCAAGGCGGTCTTAATAAATGGTTAGCTGTGTTTCTGCAGTTCTGCACCAACGAACTCAAATTACAAGCTTCCAATCTCTCATGGTTTCTTCATGCAAAGAGCTGCTGCACACTTTACACAACTTTTTTCTGTTTACTTTCTTACTTGTGAGCCAACCACGGAGCTCTTCCCCGCGCCTCTGGCAGGGCGCGTGCGCAGATGGCCTTGTGCGCCTGACGTCACGGAACGCGCCAGCCCCGGCATGTTAGCAACCGAAAGCGTCCCTGGTAGCAGTGGCTGCTGAGATGTACGAACTTCCGGTTCTCCCGGCAGCTGCAGCCGCTGACGCTTCTGCCACCTGCTGTGGCCGGGTCTTAGCCCGGGATTTGGTCACCCTTCATTCTTCACTGCGCCCATGGTCCCACCTGGAGCCAGGGCAGCGGGCCCGGCAGCTCCCACGTGGTGAGAGGGCGGTCCGGGGAAAATGAAGGCGACGCACTGTAGCTGCTGCCTCAGCCACCTGCTCGCCTCCGCCCTCCTGCTGTTGCTACTGCTGCCTGAGTTGAGAGGGCCCTTGGAGGTACTGCTGCAGGCGGCCGAGGCCGTGCCGGATCCCATGCCTCCGGACCGTGGGCCGCGAACCCTGCCACCTCTGCCGTCTGGACCCACAGCTGCCCGATCCCCGGGCCGCGCTCCGGCCGAAGCCGAGGGACCACGGGGCGCCGAGGGCATCAATAGCAGCACTCCCAGTGCGAGGCTTGCAGCCGAAGACCCAGGCGGGAAAGCGGGGGAAGAAGGCCCAGTGGGTGGCGTCCTCGCTGTGAGCCCCAGCCCCGGCGACAAGCCCATGACCCAACGAGCCCTGACCGTGTTGATGGTGGTGAGTGGCGCGGTGCTGGTGTACTTCGTCGTCAGAACGGTCAGGTGAGGCGAAGCCTCGATGAGCCTCCCTCGCAGGCCTGAAATGGGCTATCTTTAGACCTGGCGTTGCCCTCTTCCCACCCCCAGTATCATGGGTGCCTACCTGAGTGAGAGACTGTGAGGATGAATGTCTAAGAGGCCTGTGGTACCTTTGGGAGTATTTTAACCACCAAGTAGTTGCTCCCTATCATTTATAAGTTATAAATTAGTACGGAACCTCTAAATCTTTATTTGAGTAAATTAATAGTAATGCAGAATGACCTTATTATATGGGTACTTTATTTTATAAAATGTAAAAGAAAAAAAGTTATTTTAGCAGTAGTTTTCTTTTCTTACATCTTTATTGGAGTATAATTGCTTTACAATGGTGTGTTAGTTTCTGCTTATAACAAAGTGAATCAGTTATACATATACATATGTTCCCATATCTCTTCCCTCTTGCGTCTCCCTCCTTCCCACCCTCCCTAGCCCACCCCTCTAGGTGGTCACAAAGCACCGAGCTGATCTCCCTGTGCTATGCGGCTGCTTCCCACTAGCTATCTATTTTACGTTTGGTAGTGTATATATGTCCATGCCACTCTCTCACTTTGTCACAGCTTACCCTTGCCCCTCCCCATGTCCTCAAGTCCATTCTCTAGTAGGTCTGTGTCTATTCCTGTCTTACTCCTAGGTTCTTCATGGCATTTTTTTTTTCTTAGATTCCATATATATGTGTTAGCATACAGTATTTGTCTTTCTCTTTCTGACTTACTTAACTCACTTGACTTACTTAACTTACTTAACAGACTCTAGGTCCATCCACCTCACTACAAATAACTCAGTTTCGTTTCTTTTTATGGCTGAGTAATATTCCATTGTATATATGTGCCACATCTTTATCCATTCATCCGATGACGGACACTTAGGTTGTTTCCATCTCCTGGCTATTGTAAATAGAGCTGCAATGAACATTTTGGTACATGACTCTTTTTGAATTATGGCTTTCTCAGGGTATATGCCCAGTAGTGGGATTGCTGGGTCATATGGTAGTTCTATTTGTAGTTTTTTAAGGAAACTACATACTGTTCTCCATAGTGGCTGTACCAATTCACATTCCCACCAGCAGTGCAAGAGTGTTCCCTTTTCTCCACATCCTCTCCAGCATTTATTGTTTCTAGATTTTTTTGATGATGGCCATTCTGACTGGTGTGAGATGATATCTCATTGTAGTTTTGATTTGCATTTCTCTAATGATTAAGGATGTTGAGCATTCTTTCATGTGTTTGTTAGCACTCTGTATATCTTCTTTGGAGACTGTCTATTTGGGTCTTCTGCCCATTTTTGGATTGCGTTGTTTGATTTTTTGTTCTTGAGCTGCATGAACTGCTTGTAAATTTTGGAGATTAATCCTTTGTCAGTTGCTTCAATAGCAAGTATTGTCTCCCATTCTGAGGGTTGTCTTTTCGTCTTCTTTATGGTTTCCTTTGCTGTGCAAAAGCTTTGAAGTTTCATTAGGTCCCATTTGTTTATTTTTGTTTTTATTTGCATTTCCCTAGGATATGGGTCAAATAGGATCTTTCTGTGATTTATGTCATAGAGTGTTCTGCCTGTGTTTTCCTTTAAGAGTTTGATAGTTTCTGGCCTTACATTTAGGTCTTTAATCCATTTTGAGCTTATTTTTGTGTATGGTGTTAGGGAGTGATCTAATCTCATACTTTTACATGTACCTGTCCAGTTTTCCCAGCACCACTTATTGAAGAGGCTGTCTTTTCTCCACTGTACATTGCTGCCTCCTTTATCAAAGATAAGGTGACCATATATGCGTGGGTTTATCTCTGGGCTTTCTATCCTGTTCCATTGATCTATCTTTCTGTTTTTGTGCCAGTACCATACTGTCTTGATTACTGTAGCTTTGTACTATAGTCTGAAGTCAGGGAGCCTCATTCCGCCAGCTCCGTTTTTCGTTCTCAGGATTGCTTTGGCTATTCGGGGTCTTTTGTGTTTCCATGCAAATTGTGAATTTTTTTGTTCTAGTTCTGTTAAAAATGCCAGTGGTAGTTTGATAGGGATTGCATTGAATCTGTAGATTGCTTTGGGTAGTAGAGTCATTTTCACAATGTTCATTCTTCCAATCCAAGAACATGGTATATCTCTCCATCTATTTGTATCATCTTTAATTTCTTTCATCAGTGTCTTATAATTTTCTGCATACAGGTCTTTTTTCTCCTTAGGTAGGTTTATTCCTAGATATCTTATTCTTTTTGTTGCAATGGTGAATGGGAGTCTTTTCTTAATTTCACTTTCAGATTTTTCATTAATAGTGTATAGGAATGCCAGAGATTTCTGTGCATTAATTTTGTATCCTGCTACTTTACCAAATTCATTGATTAGCTCTAGTAGTTTTCTGGTAGCAACTTTAGGATTCTCTATGTAGAGTGTCATGTCATCTGCAAACAGTGACAGCTTTACTTCTTCTTTTCTGATTTGGATTCCTTCTATTTCCTTTTCTTCTCTAATTGCTGTGGCTAAAACTTCCAGAACTATGTTGAATAAGAGTAGTGAAAGTGGGCAACCTTGTCTTCTTCGTGATCTTAGTGGAAATGCTTTCAGTTTTTCACCACTGAGGACGATGTTGGCTGTGGGCTTGTCATATATGGCCATTATTATGTTGAGGAAAGTTCCCTCTATGCCTACTTTCTGCAGGTTGTTTATCATAAATGGGTGTTGAATTTTGTCAAAAGCTTTCTCTGCATCTATTGAGATGACCGTATGGTTTTTCTCCTTCAGTTTGTTAATATGGTGTATCACATTGATTGATTTGCTTATATTGAAGAATCCTTGCATTGCTGGAATAAACCCCACTTGATCATGGTGTATGATCCTCTTAATGTGCTGTTGGATTCTGTTTGCTAGTATTTTGTTGAGGATTTTTGCATCTATGTTCATCAGTGATATTGGCCTGTAGTTTTCTTTCTTCGTGACATCCTTGTCTGGTTTTGATATCAGGGTGATGGTGGCCTCGTAGAATGTGTTTGGGAGTGTTCCTCCCTCTACTATATTTTGGAAGAGTCTGAGAAGGATAGGTGTTAGCTCTTCTCTAAATGTTTGATAGAATTCGCCTGTGAAGCCATCTGGTCCTGGGATTTTGTTTGTTGGAAGATTTTTAATCACAGTTTCAATTTCAGTGCATGTGATTGGTCTGTTCATATTTTCTATTTCTTCATGATTGAGTCTTGGCAGATTGTACATTTCTAAGAATTTGTCCATTTCTTCCAGATTGTCATTTTATTAGCAGAGTTGCTTGTAGTAATCTCTCATGATCTTTTGTATTTCTGCAGTGTCAGTTGTTACTTCTCCTTTTTCATTTCTAATTCTATTGATTTGAGTCTTCTCCCTTTTTTTCTTGATGAGTCTGGCTAACGGTTTATCTATTTTATTTATCTTCTCAAAGAACCAGCTTTTAGTTTTATTGATCTTTGCTATCGTTTCCTTTATTTCTTTTTCATTTATTTCTGATCTGATCTTTATGATTTCTTTCCTTCCACTAACTTTGGGGATTTTTTGTTCTTCTTTCTCTAATTGCTTAAGGTGCAAGGTTTGGTTGTTTATTCGAGATGTTTCCTGTTTCTTAACGTAGGATTGTATTGCTACTTCCCTCTTAGAACTGCTTTTACTGCATCCCATAGGTTTTGGGTTGTCGTGTCTCCATTGTCATTTGTTTCTAGGTATTTTTTAATTTCCTCTTTGATTTCTTCAGTGATCACTTCGTTATTAAGTAGTGTATTGTTTAGCCTCCATGTGTTTGTATTTTTTACAGATCTTTTCCTGTAATTGATATCCAGTCTCATAGCATTGTGGTCAGAAAAGATACTTGATACAATTTCAATTTTCTTAAATTTACCAAGGCTTGATTTGTGACCCAAGAGATGACCTATCCTGGAGAATCTTCCATGAGCACTTGAGAAAAATGTGTATTCTATTGTTTTTGGGTGAAATGTCCTATAAATATCAATTAAGTCCATCTTGTTTAATGTGTCATTTAAAGTTTGTGTTTCCTTATTTATTTTCATTTTGGATGATCTGTCCATTGGTGAAAGTGGGGTGTTAAAGTCCCCTATGATGAATGTGTTACTCTCGATTTCCCCTTTTATGGCTGTTAGTATTTGCCTTATGTATTGAGGTGCTCCTATGTTGGGTGCATAAATATTTACAATTTTTATATCTTCTTCTTGGATCGATCCCTTGATCATTATGTAGTGTCCTTCTTTGTCTCTTCTAATAGTCTTTATTTTAAAGTTTATTTTGTCTGATATGAGAATTGCTACTCCAGCTTTCTTTCGGTTTCCATTTGCATGGAATATCTTTTTCCATCCCCTTACTTTCAGTCTGTATGTGTCTCTAGGTCTGAAGTGGGTCTCTTGTAGACAGCATATATATGGGTCTTGTTTTTGTATCCATTCAGCCAGTCTGTGTATTTTTGTTGGAGCATTTAATCCATTTACATTTAAGGGAATTATTGATATGTATGTTCCTATTCCCATTATCTTAATTGTTGTGGGTTTCTTATTGTAGGTCTTTTCATTCTCTTGTGTTTCCTGCCTAGAGAAGTTCCTTTAGCATTTGTTGTAAAGCTGCTTTGGTGGTGCTGAACTCTCTCACCTTTTGCTTGTTTGTAAAGTTTTTAATTTCTCCATCAAATCTGAATGAGATCCTTGCTGGGTAGAATAATCTTGGTTGTAGGTTTTTCTTCTTCATCACTTTAAATATGTCCTGCCAGTCCCTTCTGGCTTGCAGAGGTTCTGCTGAAACATCAGCTGTTAACCTTATGGGGGTTCCCTTGTGTGTTATTTGTTGTTTTTCCCTTGCTGCTTTTAATATGTTTTCTTTGTATTTAATTTTTGACAGTTTGATTAATATGTGTCTTGGTGTGTTTCTCTTGGATTTATCCTGTATGGGACTCTCTGTGCTTACTGGCCTTGATTAACTATTTACTTTCCCATATTAGGGAAATTTTCAACTATAATCTCTTCAAATATTTTCTCAGTCCCTTTCTTTTCCTTTTCTTTTTCTGGAACCCCTGTAATTCGAATGTTGGTGCGTTTAATGTTGTCCCAGAGGTCTCTGAGACTGTCCTCAGTTCTTTTCATTCTTTTTTCTTTATTCTGCTCTGCAGTAGTTATTTCCACTCTTTTATCTTCCAGGTGACTTATCTGTTCTTCTGCCTCAATTATTCTGCTATTGATCCCCTCTAGAGTATTTTTAATTTCATTTATTGTGTTGTTCATCGTTCCTTGTTTCATATTTAGTTCTTCTAGGTCCTTGTTAAATGTTTCTTGCATTTTCTCTATTCTTTTTCCAAGATTTTGGATCATCTTTACTATCATTATTCTGAATTCTTTTTCAGGTAGACTGCCTATTTCCTCTTCATTTGTTAGGTCTGGTGGGTTTTTATCTTGCTCCTTCATCTGCTGTGTGTTTTTCTGTCTTCTCATTTTGCTTATCTTACGGTGTTAGTGTTCTCCTTTTTGCAGGCTGCAGGTTCGTAGTTCCCGTTGTTTTTGGTTTCTTTCCCCAGTGTCTAAAGTTGTTTCAGTGGGTTCTGTAGGCTTCCTGGTGGAGGGGACTAGTGCCTGTGTTCTGGTGGATGAGGCTGGATCTTGTCTTGCTGGTGAGCAGGTCCACGTCTAGTGGTGTGTTTTGGGGTGTCTGTGGACTTATTATGATTTTAGGCAGCCTCTCTGCTAATGGGTGGGGTTGTGTTCCTGTCTTGCTAGTTGTTTGGCATAGGGTGTCCAGCACTGTAGCTTGCTGGTCGTTGAGTGAAGCTGGATGTTGGTGTTGAGATGGAGATCTCTGGGAGATTTTCGCCGTTTGATACTATGTGGAGCTGGGAGGCTGCAGCACCAAGAGCCTTTCATCCACATGGCTCAGAATAAAAAGGAGAAAAAGTAGAAAGAAAGAAAGAAAGAGAGAGAGAGAGAAAGAGAGACAGAAAGAAAGAAAGAAAAAGAAAGAAAGAAAGAAAGAAGGAAAGAAAGAAAGAAAGAAAGAAAGAAAGAAAAGGAAAGAGAGAGACAAGAAAGAAAGAACGAAAGAAAGAAAGAAAGAAAGAAAAAGGAAGGAAGGAAGGAGATAAAAGAAAATAAAATAAAGTAAGATAAAAATAAATATTTTATTTAAAATAAATATTTTATTAAAATAAAAAATAATTATTAAGAAAAAAAATTTTTCAAAACGTAAATAAAAATATGGACTGAAAGAACCCTAGGACAAGTGGTTGAAAGCAAAGCTATACAGACAAAATCTGACACAGAAGCATACACATACACACTCACAAAAAGAGGAAAAAGGGAAAAAATAAGAAATCTTGCTCTCAAAGTCCACCTCCACAATTTGGGATGATTCGTTGTCTATTCAGGTATTCCATAGATGCTGGGTACGTCAGGTTGATTGTGGAGCTTTAATCCACTGCTCCTGAGGCTGCTGGGAGAGGTTTCCCTTTCTCTTCTTCGCACAGCTCCCTGGCTCAGCTTTGGATTTGGCCCCGCCTCTGCGTGTAGGTTACTGGAGGGCGTCTGTTCTTCGCTCAACAGGAAGGGTTAAGGGAGCCGCTGATTCGGGGGCTCTGGCTCACTCAGGCCATGAGGAGGGAGGGGTACGGAGTGCGGGGCAAGCCTGCGGTGGCAGAGGCCAGTGTGACTTTGCACCAGCCCGAGGCGTGCCGTGCGTTTTCCCGGGGCAGTTGTCCCTGGATCCCGGAACCCTAGCAGTGGCGGGCTGCGCAGGCTCCCCGGAAGGGAGGTGTGGATAGTGACCTGTGCTTGCACACCGGCTTCTTGGTGGTGGCAGCAGCAGACTTAGCATCTTGTGCCCAACTCTGGAGTCCGCGCTGTTAGCTGCGGCTTGCGCCAGTCTCTGGAGCTCTTTTAAGCAAGGCTCTTAATCCCCTCTCCTCACGCACCAGGAAACAAAGAGGGAAGAAAGTCTCTTGCCTCTAAGGCAGCTCCAGACTTTCCCCCGTACTCCCTCCCAGCTAGCCGTGGTGCACTAACCCCTTGCAGAGTGTGTTCACGCCGCCAACCCCAGTCTTCTCCCTGTGCTCCGACCTCTCCCTGAAGCCCAAGCCTCAGCTCCCAGCCCCGCCCGCCCCGGTGGGTGAGCAGACAAGCCTCTGGGGCTAGTGAGTGCCGGTCCGCACGGATCCTCTGTGCGGGAATCTCTCCGCTTTGTGCCCCGCACCCCTGTTGCTGCGCTCTCCTCCGCGGCTCTGAAGCTTCCCCCCTCCGCCACCCACAGTCTCTGCCCCAGAAGGGGCTTCTAGTGTGTGGAAACCTTTTCTCCTTCACAGCTCCCTCCCACTGGTGCAGGTCCCATCCCTATCCTTTTGTCTCTGTTTATTCTTTTTTCTTTTGCCTTACCCAGGTACATGGGGAGTTTCTTGCCTTTTGGGAGGTCTGAGGTCTTCTGCCAGCATTCAGTAGGTGTTCTGTTGGAGTTGTTCCACGTGTAGATGTATTTCTGATGTATCTGTGGGGAGGAAGGTGATCTCCACGTCTTACTCTTCCGCCATCTTCCCCCTCCACCACCTTAGTAATTCGGTTGTACCATATGAAATTTCTTACATTCCACCTTTTTTAACCGGGAATACTGACAATTTTGTATTATTCAATCTTTGTCATAGCCCCTATTAGAAACATCTAGCATTCTTTTGCATGGCACTAAATGTTTCAATGCAAAGTGTTACCGGTTGCATGATAAGATGGAAAACTGATACCTATGCGGGGGGGGGGAATGTCATAAATATGATCCTGTTTTAATATTGGTACATATGTTTAATATCCTAACTATCCTATCCTGATTTTAAATTTACAAAAATTTGAATTAGTAAATGGATAAATTTGATATCTTATACACAAAAAACCTTTGCAAAGTGAATTCATCTATAAATCTAAGTCATTCAAAAGTTGAAACTTACAAATGAATAGTTTTTTGAGCCTATTCTTACTACAGAAAGTAAGATTATAGAATTACTTAAATTTCAGATTTCGTACAGATATGGACATGTAAATGACATCTTTCATTTTATATATGATGAAACTGACCTAGAAGACTAAAGTGGTTTAATTTGTGTCCTGTGGAGTCTAGTGACCATCTATGATTGTAAAATCCATCGTTTGCTTTGTTTGACTTTTTTTCCCATTATCGTGATGTGTGTCCTAAGACTATGATCAACCTTTTCATGAAGTAGACTAGGTCTTTATGTTGTACCAGGTTATGAGTAAAAGTAGAAGACTGTCACTTATTTTTCTATTCCTCTTAATGCCTTATCAAGTAGAAAAGGAATTATATAATTCACTTAGTGACACTTGTTACTGTTGTAAGTAACTTCCACTTGATACGTTCCATTGTTACTGAAGTAAAGTTATTTTATGGCATCAATCATGATATTAAAATATTTCAACTATGTAGTAAGACTGATTTGGAAATCTATAATAAAGCCTCCTTAACTGGGTTAGTTGGGGGCCACCTCTCTGAAGAGCTGACATGCAGAGCCAAGACCTCACTGTTAAAAGGAGCCAGCCAAGAGAAGAGTTGAGGAAGCACTGTGTAGTTTCCTCCTGTACAAATACAGTAGAGGGTAGGTTTATAGGAATGCACTGGTTTGTTTTCTAAACTATTTCACATTTTTCCCTCTACTATTTCATATATTTCTTTAAGTGGATTTATTTAAACTGAAAGTTTCCTTTTAAACATATCTATTTATTATTTTGTGAACAGAAAACCAACATCCCTTGGCTTAAATAACTGATTGAAGAAGTACAATGTAAGCCAATGGTAGATATGTGGTCCAGGGAATCCTGGAGGGTGGGAGGGTTCTCTGAGACCTCTTCAGGGGATCTGCAAGATCAAAACCATTTTCAAAATAATATATTCTAAGTTTATAGGGCACAAGAAGTTCATTGATACAGTTTCAAATTGCACATTTCAACTAGCTTTTAAGAAACTACCTCTTGTTGAGTTTTGGTGTACTATCAAAATAGCATAAACACCAGTATCTGAAAACACTATTAAAATGCACCTCCCTTTTCCAAGCTCATATCTACATGAACCTGGATTTTCTTTATATCCTTCAACCAAACAACACATTGCAAATGATTGAAGGCAGAAGCAGATATGAAAATCTAGCTGTTTTCTATTTTCTCTCTTTTCATTTTCTATCTAGTTCTATCCATTTAAGCCAGACATTAAAGGGATTTGAAAAAATCTAAATCTATGCCAATTTTCACCTTTTTCTGTTTTCTTTTTGATAATATATTTTTCACAAAAAACTATGTTAATATGTAGTGGATTTATTCTAATTTTAAAAAGCAAATGATATTTTAAAGTTTTCTTAGGTTTAATTAACATACTAATAATCCACATAATTGATATATATAATCCACATATTTATAAGCTCTTTGGGGTCCTGAATAATTTTTAAGAACGGAAAGGAATTTTAAGATCAAAACATTTGAGAACCACTGGTGGAAACAATATTATTTGAGTTATATACTGTTGGATCACAAAACCCAGCAAATCCAGGCCCACTTTCTATTAAAGAGGAAGTTAGAAAATGAGGTGTTACAGACATATTACCACTAAACTGAGACTTTCTTCTTGATATAAAGAAATATTAGAAGAAAATTGAAGCTGTAATTACTTTTCCCACTATATAATTGTTAGTTAATGCTGTCTGTATATTTCCTATAAATATCCAGAGTATCCTTAGTATTATGTTTCATATACATATAAATAATGGGTCTGATGATAACTTTTTGGGGATGATCTTTTTTCGTTTTGCTTCCACCTTATGTATAATCTTATATATAATTGTTTATCGCCATTGATTTTCTATCTTCATTTATGTAAAGCTCGGAAGGGTACAGTCCTTTCAATCTGATTCTGTTGGATGACTCACTAATATTGTGTGTTAACAGCCAAATTCTGAACCTATGGCTAAGAAAAACTGGACTCTTTACCCAGCATCTAGTACATTCATTTAGTCCAAGTCCTAAATTTAGATGGCCACCTGATGTCCAAAGCTTGACTGATGCTAACAATGTCTGGGCAATGTTCAAAACTTATGCTTTTTGCTTCCAGATTATGGGATGAAAACTATTCATTTTGGTGAATGCCCATTTTGACCCCCCAACTTCCAAAATAGTTGTGACAACACAGCAGCATTATTTATTTGTGCCAAGGGGGAAGAATGGGCCAAAATCATCATTTCATTAACTGATATGTGAAAACACAGAATATTTTACTTGTAAAGTAGTTGAAGTCCATGAAATGTCCATATTGTTTTACTTTAATCTAATTCAGTTATAATGAATGTGTAACTAGAGATAACTTCCCCTTTGAGTCTGGAAATATTCCAAAGAACAATTAGATTCTCTCTGTAGAAATTGAAATATATAGAGAAGGAACAGAGTAGTCTTCCTAAGATTAATACATAGTCTTTATGAGAAGAGGCTCATTGTCTGTCTCATTCTCTATTATATCCCCAGTACTGAACGTTATGTACAAAATAGGGTAGACACTGAGTAAGTAGTTGCCTAATGAATGAGTGTTCTTAGTCCTTGTCGGAGATCAGTGTGAGTCTGGGGAAGACTCAAAAACATGAGAACAAAGGCTATTTACTTATCTTTTTTTTTTTTTTTTTTTTTTTTTGGGT
>NW_006797594.1:1901955-1953379 GCF_000442215.2 Lipotes vexillifer
TTTTTTTTTGCGGTACGCAGGCCTTTCACTGTTGTGGCCTCTCCCATTGCGGAGCACAGGCTCTGGACGCGCAGGCCCAGCGGCCATGGCTCAAGGGCCCAGCCGCTCCGCGGCATGCAGGATCTTCCCGGACTGGGGCACGAACCCGTGTCCCCTGTATCGGCAGGTGGACTCCCAACCACTGCGCCAGCAGGGAAGCCCTACTTATCATTTTTTATCCAAGGCTAGGTACAGTGTTTGTACTCAGACATTTAGTAAATCAACTAAGTTTGATTAGACTGAGAAAACAAATGGATAGGGAAAACAATTATTTTATTACGTTTTTCAAAAGAAATAACATTCCCCATCTTTCTCCTCCTGTACACTTTTCCTTTCATGCTTCATTCTAATATTAAAGGAATATTAGATTACTGCTTCTGTCAGTTACTATTTTAGTTAAACACATAGACCAAGCCTGGCTAACTTAAACTAATGGGGATTTACTGGAAGAGTGTTGAGATCTCAGAAAGTCAAAGAGAACTGGAGAATTGGTTCTGGGAACAGGCAGAAACTAAGTCAGCTTAGGAGACAAGACATCAAAATACCACACAGGTTTCTTTGCAGGAACATACCATTGTATAGATATGCAGTAGTTTTCAGTCTCTTTGTCCCTCAGCTTAGGAATCAAATTCCATGGAAGGAGAAATAAATTAAGTCTATCTATTGGCAGAGGTGGTGGGAATCTTAATTATCATCTCACCAGACTGTTTATTGTGGAAGTGATACTACCAATAAAGGAATATGGGTGCAAAAAGGAAAAGAATACCATCACCAAAACAACATATTTACAGCTCCCTGATCCATCTTTACTCTAGGAATCAAGGAGGAATATAAATTATTCATACCTACCTTGCTAGATATTTTTTAGCCTAGCAGTTTAAAATGCTAGTCCCTATGAGTGGCTCAAAAAGTGTCATGCAATTTGACCAGCAGTGTGTAAGGTCACTAATCACCTCCAAGCTACCAAATGTTCTTTATTCTACCAGAAGGGTCTTTATTTTGAATAGCTCTACTGCATTTGTTACCAGTCATTTAATTCTTGAGTAATTTTCCTCTATTGGCTTCTGTTCCTTTTTACTATTTTAACTCCTTTTCAGTATAGTCATGGGAAGTCAGACTTTCTGAGTTCTAATCCCAAGAGCTGTGTACTCTTGAGTAAGTTACACAGCAGCTCTAAAGTTCAGCTCAGGTTTTGTAAAATAGAGAAAATGATAGTATTTACCAGAACGGATTGTTTCAAGGACCTATACCAAGTACTTAGCACAGTTCCTGGCACATAATAACTGCTCAATGAATTTTACTAGTGACAATGATTATTATTTTTCTTATCACTCTTTTTCTGATCTCTTCCATGGATCTTTTCCGTTTTCTCTTATAATAAGGACAGAATCTAGGCTTCTGAGAGTGCTTCTTTTTATTTATTTATTTATTTGTAAGTGAATGAAAGACTCCTTACTTAAATTCTATAGTGATTTACAATTTTCAAAAGTTTCACACAGATGATTTTGTGCTTCTAAAGCTATCTCTTTAGTCTGTTCTTCTACATATGATAATAGGGTTTTCTGTATTTAAACAATATTTATCATGTGCAGTTCTGGGAGATAAAAGTAATGAGGTTAATTTGTTGGGGAATTTGGGCCAGGGTAGTGCTCCCCAACCTTTTTTGTGCCATGCCACACTTAGAAATTGATATTCATGTAGGGTAAATGCTTGAGACTATTTGCCCTGATCTCTGTCTACCTTGGACCCTGTTAGCTACTCCAAAGGGCTAAGGAGATCTTTGTTTTGGCACATCAGTAAACCATTTGTGTGTATGACACAGTCGTTGGGAAGTGTTTATAGAATGGTGCTGAATGTGGACTATGTAAAGAAGTAGTTGGACAAGTTATCATATGGGCCACCTTTAAATCCAGATTCTTAAAATGAAGAGAATCATATGGAAACATACAAGTGGGTGATGGAACACTGGTAACCTAACTCAGAGAAGCTAGGATGCTCAATGCCCTTATCAGTTAGGAGGTTATTACCTGTGAGTAATAGAATATCCAATTAAAAGTGACTTTAACATAGGGACATGTTTTGTAGTTGCTTCTTATCATGAATATGAGCAGGCTTAGGCTTAGTTCAGTGACTTTGTGAGATTATCAAGGATTCTGGCTTTTTCTTTCCTTGTCTCACCATGGGATGGCTACCTCAGCTTTAAGCATTATGTTCCCACACAATAGTATCTCAAATAGGAAAGAGGGAAGGGGGCCTGAAAAGAGGCCTTCTCTTCCTATGTTCTTTTTTATCAAGGAGAAAAATCTTTCCCAGGAACCCCACTACTTGAGTTAACCCCTTCTATCTCATTTGTCTGAACTGTTTCATCTACTTAGCCCTAGACAGTGACTGGCAAAAGGGAAATTATATTTTCATGATTGGTTGCACCAATTATTATGATCATTATGTATCTCTTAGGGCTGGGCTCAATTGCTGTCTAACCAAAATCATGGTACTGTTAAGGCAGAAGAGAGTTTCCTTTAGGATAAACAAAAAGCAGATACTGTTACAGTGATCAAAACTAAGAGATGGCCTAACCAGAACATCATAAATGTACTTATTATTGTAAGTAGCTACCAAGTCATTACTTTTTACCATGAAAGGATGAACCCGAAAATGCAATTCACTTAAAACAATATATCCAGACTGGTATAATGTAAGATCATTGTGTAAGGGATCAGAAGACTGTTTGGTAGCTAATTTTGGATGTTGGTTAGAATTACTTTGAATCATTAGGAAGACAATATAGCTTAATGTTTAAGAACCTAGACTTGGGAATCAACCTGCTTGTATTTGGATCCTAGCTCTACCATTTACTGTCCCAAATTTAATTTTTCCTGAGCTTTGACTTTCTATGTTTAGAATGAGGATACTTATAGGATTGTTGTGAGGATTACATCAGGTAATGCTTGCAAGCTGCTTAGCTCAATGCCTGACATATGTGCACACTCGGTAAATAGTAATATTCTTAGTGAAATTTTTCTGTATCTAGAATTGCTATTGTAATATATTTGGGGGGTTTTACAGTATTTTCTGTAAAAAATGTATTTCCCCCATATCATACTCTGTGGTGTCTGACCTCTTAAACTATAATCAGCAAGAGGTTAGGTCTGGCAAGGCTAGAGATGGGGTGAGAGCAAGGAGAAAAAAGGAGGTTGTAAGAGAAATCTGCTAGAGTGTTGGTCATAGAACCAGTCAAAGGTGAGGCGGGATGAATCTTAGAGGCGCTGGTTTGTAAATAAGACTTTAAAGTTGGTTGGGGAATAAACCCATGCTGAACTGTTAGAGGTGGAGGTCAGGAGAATTATCAGTCTTCACATCCCAAATTCTAGGGCCTAAAAGAGAACACTAGGAAATCTATATAAAGACAAAGAGGAAAGATGACAAGGGAGGTATGTGCTGAGCACCTGCATGTAGGATACTTCATAGCTAAGCTACATGACATTTACTTAAGGTTTACTTCACCTGTGGGTATCCACCAGAATACCATCAAATGGGAGACAAATCTAAACACAAGAACTGATCGTACATGCAGAATTACAAGGAGCTTGTTTAGAAAAGGGGTCTATCAGAGAAAGCAACATTGCAATAACCTAAACATAGATAAACATGCATTTGATCTTTTTTAACTTTTAGATATTAGCAGTGAACTTGTTACGGGAGATAAAGAGTGGCAGGATACCTTGCTGGGGAATCTTCTATTTAGTGCTGCACTTGGTCAAACTTGTGATAGTGACAGAGCCTGGTAACTTATAAGCCAATAGAGAGGACCCAAGAATAATTATGAAAAGAAGCCAAGAAGATTCAAAAGTTCAGTAGTCTATCAACTTGGGGTCAATAACTCATGACAGCACCATTGCTTTACATTAAAGTGGTATAATTACAATCATCCTTGAGAGATCAAAAAGAGTAGAATTAACTCATTTTATCCTATATATTAAGGCATGGATAGCTCTAGTGTTGGTTATGGCTCCATGTAGAATGCTGAGATTTTTAAAAGAAAAACAATAGTTTGGCTTTTGAAAGGATAAACTTCAATTATTTAGTGTGTAAATGAAGAATAACCACATGTTATAATATGGTAAATTTACATACCCAAAAGATAAAAATGAAACTCCGCAGCACAGGATACAAGTTGAATATTGGTGGTTCTAATTGAGGTAGCATATGAGAATCACCTGGGCTAAAGCAGGTAGGCTAATCTACCTAAAACATCCTAAATGAGTATCTTAGAGGTCCTGGAGTGAATGCATGTTTAATATGCTTAATTATTCTAGTACTGTGTGTGTGGGTGTGTGTCTGTGTGTGTGTGTCCTGAGCCAGGGGGCTATTAACCAAATTACAATTTAAAAATTGGCTAGATCCCTTAGGTTTTGCTGTGATATGGTTCTGGAGATGGTGTTCTTTCAGGCTTCTCTTATACCAGAGGTGATGATTTGCATATAAAATTGTAGGTGTCTTTGTTATACCGAGAAAATGCAAGACCTATTGTGAATCTGAATATTTCAGTTAAATAATTTAAATAATTTAACAGATATTTATTAGGCATATGCTTTTCTGGGGGGCGGGGGTACGCGGGCCTCTCACTGCTGCGGCCTCTTCCGCTGCGGAGCACAGGCTCCGGACCCGCAGGCTCAGCGGCCATGGCCCACGGGCCCAGTCGCTCCGCAGCATGAGGGATCCTCCCAGACCGGGGCACGAACCCGTGTCCCCTGCATTGGCAGGCGAGCCCCCAACCACTGCGCCACCAGGGAAGCCCTAGGCATATGCTTTATGCCAGTCCTTGTGTGCTGTAGGCAGAGTGATAAGAACAGATCTATTTCCTGTTCCTATGAAATTCAAATAGGGAAGATAAAAAGTTACAAAAATAAGTGTGCAAGTACATCTTTGATAAGTTCTTCAAAGGATATGTGCGTGGGTGGTATGGAAGCCAATAATAGGTGCTTGTGACCTAGCTGGGTAGATTAGGGAAGCCTTCCTTGTAAAATGAATAGGCAGTACCACAGCAATATTGTGATGCCAATGTCAGAGAAAGCATAGCTATTGTGAGGGAATGAGGGAAGTCTTTGTCAGTGGAGTATAGAAAGTGAAGTAGAATGTAGAGTCAAGAGCAAGGTGAGGCTGGAGAGAAAAGTATGAGCCATCCTGTGTTGAACTTTATAGGCCTTATTACAGAATCATTTACTGCCAAGCAGTAGGAAACCACTGGTAATTTTAGAGGGGAGATTGGTGAATGACCAGAGTAGACAGAGGTAGACAGTTATAAAGCTATTTTAATAATTAAGGCAATAGATAGTAGCAGTGGTAAGCACTATAAGTGAGCTTCAGTGATTCTCAGGAAGTTCAGTCAGTTGGACTTTGTGATTGTGGCAACCATGGAAGTACACTGATCAAACCTCCCTTTAAGAGACCCTGTTGTGGGGACAGCCTCTAGTTTCCACAGCTTTCGATCTGTCACAACATCCATGCCAGTGCCATGATTCCTAGACCTGCTTCCAGCCAGTGATTGAATGTAGCCAAATCTGGTCATCGTGACTGAAAGAAGACTCCCTTCTCTAATAGGCAACCTTTGCTTAAGGACATACCACTGGTCTGGTCAAAACTTTCTCAGAATTGCATTGCACTGGTACTGCTGTTCCTATCCTGTCATCCTTCCTTTCTACTCTCACAGGTGTCAGACCTGTATCACCCTCTGTAGGATTTCCTCCTCGTCTCCAGCTCCCTCCCTCTTTATCCTTCAGAAGCTTTCCCCTGGTAGAGCTTCTGCATACTGTATTAGTTTGCCAGGGCTGCTATAACAAAGTACCACAAACTAGGTGAACTTAACAAAATTTTATCACGTCACAGTTTTGGAGGCTAGACATTCGAAATCAAGGTATTGGTAGTGTCGGTTTCTTCTGAGAGTTATGAGGGAGTGTTCTGGACTGAATGTTTACGTCCCCCCCCCAAAATTCATATGTGAGTGTACTTGAAGATAAAGCCTGTGAGGAGGGGAAAAAGGTTAAATGAAGTCATAGGGGAGGGGCCCTCTCTAATAGGGCTGATCCCTTATAAGAAAAGACTCCAGATTGCTCTCTTTCTCTTCCTTTACACCCGAAGAAGAGATCATGTGAGCACACAGTGAAATGACAGCTGCCTACAAGCCAAGGGAAGACGCCTCAGAATGAAACCTATCTTGCAGGTACCTTTATCTTAGACTTCCCAGCCGCAAGAATGGTGATAAATAAATTTCTGTTGTTTAAGCCATCAAGACTATGGTATTTTGTTATGACAAACTGAGCAGACTAATACAGAGAAGGTTCTGTTCCAGGTCTCTCTCCTTGGCTTTTAGATGGGCCATCTTCATGATCACTTGGTGTTCTCTCTGTATCCATATCTGTCTCCAAATTTCATCTTTTTATAAGGACACTGGTCATGTTGGAGTAGGGCTCATTCTGATGACTTCATTTTAACTTGACTGACTCTGTGAAGACCCTGTTTTCAAACAACATCACATTCTGAGCAACTAAGGATTAGGATTTCAACATATGAATTTTCAGGGGACACAATTCAACTCATAACATACTCATCTCTTACTGGTGTCTGCTTCTTGAAAAATGTGACATTTCAGTGATGGATTAGGTTTGGTGAATGGGAGATGAAGATGAGAGAGATTTCAGATAAAATAATTTTTACTGTGTGTTATATATTGGGTTGAATTTCTTCATGAAAATCATAGACAACTAAAATTGTGGCTCACCAATTTTTATTTAGTTATGTCTCAGTACAAAAAAAAATGAGTTCCCAAACCATTCTTGGTCAGTAATTCACTTTTCTTGCCAAAAGAAGTCAAGGCAAACAAATTCTGTATCATTAGTCATACCTTTATTAAGATTTACTCTGCTTTATCATTGTGCCTTGTCATATAGGAGAGTGTATGTCTTTAAAATATACACTAAATACTATATTCCTCAGTCAGTTTTGAATGTGCAATAGAAGAAATTAAGAAATAATATTACTTATATAATTCCTTACTTAATAATACCCTACAGGCATTCAGTTAAAACAAGAAAATCAGATCAGTACAGCAAGTTACAGCAGGTTACATTGATTGGTTTTCTCCCTTTCACAGAGTAGTAAAATGAAATGGAGTTTTATTCTGTTGTGTTTATTTTATGTGGCACCATACATTTTTACATAAAATTTTATCAACCTTACTTAGTAGTTTAGTTTTATTTTTCTACTGTAGCTTTTACATGTTATTTAAACAGAAATAATTCTTACCAACCTGAGTATAATGGAACATAGAGGAATCTGCATCTATTTTAGATAGCTATTTGAATAATAACTTGAATACCTGGAAGGTATCTGATCAAGATCATTTACCTGTGATTGCCATGTGATGAATGAATATAATTCAATATAATAATAAACCATATTGCTATTTTCTTTTGCCTTCTTAGGCTTCCATATTTTCCTGTCTACACATTTATAGATAAAGTCTCAATTTTTTTAACTGAAGAGCCAACAAAATATTTTTTCAGGTTGCAGTTATGCGTTTACTATGTCTGGTAGAAAACTGTGCATATCTATGATTATATGTATGTAGTTATTAACATACTTGGACAAATTGGGCATCATGAGCTTAATGAAAACATTAATTTGTAGGAAAAGAGCCACAGCTGTTAAAATTACATGAATTTTAAATCCTCCTCTCTTTTGTTTAAAAATAATGTATACTGCATATTAAAAAATGGAAGTAGCCTTTTTACTTAAAGTTTCAGTATATTTTTATGTGTATTGTATTTTTCACTTCATATTTATTAGTATTTTAAGTAGGCGGTTCATTGAATCAGCCCAATAATTTGAAAGCTTTATAAGTGTTTCTGGCTTTCCCTGAGAAAAATCACTGCATATGGATGTGTTTTATTATATTTGATGTTTTTATGACCATAAAGCTGTCATGACCATGCAGCCATCACCGCCTATATCCCTGGACTTAGGAAAGACATTCTTAGGGACGTTGCATTTCAAGTTTAAATTCTGTTTAACAATATATAGTTTTTTATTTGACTTATTCTTGTATGAATTAGTGACGTTTACTAAAATACTAAATTCATTTTAACTGAACTGCATTCCCCTATTTATTTGGTGCCTGAGAGTACACATTCTTTGCATATGAAGTAGGTTCTTATTAAAGAGTTTGGATTCAGAAGGTGGTATTTATATACACGTTAAAAGACAGTAGAAGCTGAAATAAATGATAAAGTGCTCACACCAATGTAGTCAAATGTTTAAACAGAAAGAGAAAACAGTGTTATTGGGCAGATTAGATTAGCCACTCATTGAAAGATTGGAAAATCATTCAAGGTATGATGATGACCTTGGAAGTGGAGAAGAGTGTCAGCTGAGATAAGTGTCAAAAGTCCTTAAACTCTATGTTCATATCATTTCCTTTTTAAAGACTTGGCAAGGTATCCTGTGAGTGACAATGACCTGGTTATTAACATATTGACTAAATTTGATATGTAATATGTGACTTGAAAGAATCTAGTTTATTTCCAAAAATAATTTCACATGACTGAAAATGCCAGAATGTTTGGAAGCCATATGGTTTAGAAAGTTGAGCAACAGACTGGCAAAAGGGAAGAGAAGAAATTATGACTCTGAATATTCTTAACTTAAGCTGCCAAGTGGCTTCACTCATTCTTATGTATTCACTTTTTAAAATCAAAGCAATGCATGCAAATGTTATTAAATCATGTGGTTCAAAAAGACCAATAGTGAACTATAATTCCCCTGTACCTTTCTATTCCTACTTCCAGTGTCAGTACTTCTCTCATTTCTGTTCTTAGTTCTTCTGTGAATTACTTTCATAAGTCTAAATCAGAGATTGGCAAACTGACCCATAGACCATATCCAGTCTGAGGACCTGTTTTTTCTAAGGCCTATGAGCCAAGAATGTGTCTTACATTTTTAAAGCGTTGTAAAAAATCAAAATAATAACTGAAGAAGTTAAGATGAATGTGTGACAGAGACCATATGTGATGTACAGTGCCTAAAATATTTACTGTCTGATCCTTTACAGAAAAAAGTTTAGATTTCTGGTCTACATAAGGTATGTGTGTATGTGTATGTTTATCAGCATACACACATATTCAATGCATAGAAACATGCACACATATATATACTTGTAAATTTAACAACCTAAACACATGTAATTTTTCACTATATAAAGACAGGCTTATACTTCATACCATCACCAGTTCTACCTCATTTTTGCCAGTTATTAGTATTAACTCTTTCACTGGTTATATTTGTAGCTCTAAATACTATACTTAAACCTCGGTTTCCTTTTCTACCATCTTTGGGTGGGCATATAGAATAGATTTTTAGGCAGTAATTAGTGGAAATTATCTCGGTTTTTACCTAAAGTTAGTAATATTTTGTAAATTTTGATCACTCAGCCAGGTACATTATACCCAGAAGCTGGCACAATGCCTGATGCTTAGTAAGACTCAAATATTTCTTAGTAAGGCTCAAATATATATACACACACGGGACAGTTTGTCTCCTAGCGGTCCCCACTATCATTTTTACAGAGGCTCGTATTGCTCTATACTTGGTGCTATAGTTGTAGTATTTCTTATCACACTTACTACCTCATACAAAGTGAATCAGAATTTTAGTAAACTTATTTGTTATTACTTGCTATCTTCTGTTTTGTTTTTAAACTCCCATAGATACTTGTGTGAAACATTTTTCTCTGTGTATAGAGTTGAGGTTGTTACATTGGAGGTGATATAGGCATTGATTTCAGGGTCAGATTTGGATCACTGAACTAGAATATGATGTCACTCAGACCCTCAACAAATATTTAAGGAGAATCTTAATCAGACACTGTGCTACAAAGTAGTAATACAGTGGTGAACATGATAGGCATGGCTTCTCCCCTCATGCAACTCAGTGGAAGAGACAGGCAAATAAATACTCAAATAAATACATACATAGCACACATATATGCAAATTGAGATAAATAATTTGAAGGAAAAGAACAAGTTATTTGAGAGAGGAGACAGTAGGGTTCTAAATCATGAGACGCCTTCATGTATATACAGATAATAGTTAAATATTAAAATATTTTCTCTCCTCTAGAGCAGTAGTTCTCAAACTTTAGTTTGCATCAAACTCACAAGGAGTCGTTATTCAAACACTGGTTTCTGGGCCCCAAATTCAAAGTTTCTTACTCACTAGGTCCGGGTGGGCATGAGAATTTGCATTTCTAATAAGCCCCTAGATGACTGTGATTCTGTTGATCCAGAGAACCACACTTCAAGAACCATTGATCTAGGATAGTGGCTTTCAGTACATTGGAGACACTTGTAGAACATTAATAAGCTATTGATGTGTAGTTCCTATGCCTGGAAATTATAATTTAATTGTATGGCGATATGGCCCGAGTAAGGAGCTTTTTAAAATACCCTAGGTGATTCTGATATGCAGCCAGGAGTGTACGCTACCTAGTCTAGAATTTGAGTGCATATATACATACAGTTTCATAGTGGGGCAGAAAGTACCTAACACTGCACAGTGGTAAGAAGGCATGGAGGAGAGGGGAAAAAGGCTGGAACATAAGCCTTCAGTAAAAATATTGTACCAGAGCTAAGATTTGAGGGATTATCTGTCAACATTATACGTTGACAGAAAGAGAAGAAGGTATGTCAGACAGAAGAAATGGTGATGGCACACAAACATACAGGAGTAGCTTTTGTTTAATTAATAATCCTAGGTGGTAAATTGGTTTCGTTTCTGAAATGTAACCATTCTGATATTGAATGCCTCCAATGTCAGAAACTGGGATAATTTATTTTTAGTTTACGAGTAAGTATAAAGATCATCTATACCATATTCAAATAATTTTTATTCATTAATATGTTCTATTTAATAGGATGAGAAGAAGAAACCGAAAGACTAGGAGATACGGAGTTTTGGACACTAACATAGAAAACATGGAATTGACACCTTTAGAACAAGATGATGAAGATGATGATAACACATTGTTTGATGTCAATCATCCTCGAAGGTAAGTGTTGAGCAGTTTAATTCCATGAGTCAGGAGGTACTTTGACAAGTAAACTGAAAAAATAAAGTAGAATTTCATTTAACAGTTTGTATCCTAAATGATTATTTTCAGTTCTGTTTAATGAAGTTCTTTGTGATACCCAACCAATAGCTCGCATTCGCATTCCTTTGCTAAGAGAGATGTAAACAATAGACTATCATCCCCCAAAGAAATCATTATTGTAGATCTCCTTGAAGAGCTTGGTCCTTTTAACTGCTGCATAATAATAATTCTGTGTGTGTGTGTGTGTGTGTGTGTGTGTGTGTGTGTGTGAGAGAGAGAGAGAGAGAGAGAGAGAGGGAGAGGGAGGGAGATTAGTAAACTTGATTTTCTTTTTGCATTCTGAAAATATTTTGGTTTTAGTCTGGGTTATTCTATTTGTAAACAGTGTTTTTGGCAGAATTGTGGGACTAATGGTCAGTGGTCTGACAGTGTGGCTATAACGTCTATTCTCAGATCTATTCTCACTGAGTGTTAAGACCTTTCCTAAAAGGTTTGGATAAACAAAGTTATATGGATATAGACTAGTTTCAATGCAAATGGAATGAGGAAAAGAGGCAATAAAGGTTCCACTCAATAGGGAAAGTCATGTTGGAATAGAGGAGGAATTAGTTGGATGAAGGAAAACTGGAGTCCAGAATCAGGTACATATAGAAAGAGTACAGAAATCTGGGGGTTAAAAAAAAGACTCAACAAAAATTGGGCTATTAAATCAAATACATATGAGCTTTTAGTTGCTGGTAATTCATTCATTTAATAAAAATACATTCATGAAATGCCATAAAATAGTATTAGAGACCTGATATATAAACATGCACAAAACAACTGTATTGTTCATTAGGGATTCAGTCTCTTAGTGAAAATAAACATGAATAGAATACATAAAAATGTTTTTATTTAGAATATTCTAAAGTTTATCTAGAACATTCAAATATACCCCCTGAAAGGCCTTAAATTGCCTATAAAGTATTGTACAATGCCCATTAAGTCTAATATTGCCAGTTGTTGACTGCTTCTTTAGGTGTGAACCTGATGAAGTTGCTTGCGTGCATTTAGGAGCCACTGTGTGTAATAGATACTTATCTTTACACACTAGAATGACAGTAATTGTGAAATACAGTTGGGAACTGAGACTGACTGAGGGAACACCTCACCATTTCTCTCATCTTGGGCTCACCCTACAGAAGGTGCTCATTGAGGAGGATGGGGGGTGAAGTCTCACTTTTTATATAATTATTTTCCTTTAATTTTCAGCAAAGTTTTTATAGTATTTAAAAAGTGTGGTATTTGTAGTATTTTAAAAAGCTAAATGCATACGAGGTAGCTCTTCTGTACATACACAGAAAGGGAACACAAAAAAGGAAGCTGTTGACTTAGGAAGTAGGGGTTGTTTCCAAAGAGGAACTGAATTTGAAGCCCAGTTTGTCTATTTTAAGTGTGCTTGACAGTCAGAAGCAACCACCCAGAGCTTAGTAGTTGTGAAAAATGATAGTTGTTCAGAATGCAAGCAGCAGAAAATGTCTGGAATGCAGCCTGTTGTGTGTGCACATGTATTTATACATGCAAGGTGTTATACCTGGGGATCAGCTGTGACAAGTCATGGGGATGGGCAAGGTCTTTTTTTTTTAGAAAAATAGTAAGAAATTTTTTTTTTTTTTTTGTGGTACGTGGGCCTCTCACTGTTGTGGCCTCTCCTGTTGCAGAGCACAGGCTCCGGACGCACAGGTTCAGTGGCCATGGCTCACGGGCCCAGCCGCTCTGCGGCATGTGGGATCTTCCCAGACCAGGGCATGAACCTGTGTCCCCTGCATCGGCAGGTGGACTCTCAACCACTGCGCCACCAGGGAAGCCCAGAAGAATTTTGTAGTCTTTTAAGGAGTTTGGTAGTGCCCTGCTATCATTGGAGAACTATTGATGCCGCTTGACTGGAATATATGTAATCAGATAACGAGATCTGTGTTGTAGTAGTGGGGAAAGTGGCCTAGGAGTGATGAAGAGGGACAGAACTAGGGAAGGTAGGAGGGGCATAAAGAAGGGGACAGTTTCCATGAGATATAGTTACCTGTAGCCATCTTTTATTCTGTATCTTGCTTCATCACAGACCTTTCTCCCATATTTATCCCTCTCTTATGCCCTGCTTCTCATGAATCTTGCATTCCATTAGGGAGCTAGACATTAATCAGTTACATAAACAGAGAAAGAATAAGAATAGGGTGGTGTGAGAACGTATAGTGGGGGCACAGAACACTTAACCAAAAACAAATGGTTCAGAAAAGCCTCTTGGAAGTGACATGTAAACTGAGACTTGAGACATGAGTAAAAATTAGCTAAATGAAAGGTGGATACAGGGGCAGGAGTTGGAGACAGAACTGCAGCCACAAAGTACCAGAAGCAAAAGAGTATAGTATAGTGTATTCAAGAAACTCAAAGAAGTTAAATATATGCTATATTAATATGTGTGAAATAAGTGAATGGGTGGATGAATGATTTTTGAGCTTTGAATGCAAAAGGAAGAGGGTAAGGCAGAACAAAGAATCAGAAGGCAGGCTGTGATCCATGTTAATCAGTTAGAAATTATTCTACAGGTTACAAAGAGACACTTGGAAAATTTTAAGACAGGGAAAACAATCAAAGCTATAGTTCGAAGATTACTGTGCATAAATTGGAGAAGAGTAAGATAAGGAGTAAGGTGACCAGGAAGAAGACCCGTTAGATGGTACATGTACATGGGGTGGCCTGTGCTAGGTGATAGCAAGAGAAGTATAGAGGAGTGAATTATTCAAGAGGCTTTTAAAGGTATTATCAACAAGATTTAGGTATTGTATTTAGGGGGTGAAAGAGAGAGAAATGGTAATAATGGAGAAGCAAGTTTTGGGAGTAGTGATAATGATAATTATCAATGATGATTGAAGTGAAATCAGCTTGAATTTTTTAGTATTATGATACCATTTACTTAAAAAACTTAGAATAAACTTTAACATACATATGTCTAGATTAAGTAAGGAGAACAGCACACTGTTAAGTGTACTTACCTATTCATTCCTTCATTCATCCGATAAATGAATGATGTAGCAGCTAGTTTATACAGCAACTATTTAATGCCTGGCACTAGTCTAGGTGCTTAGAACACATTAAAGCAACAGAATAGAAAAGACAAATTTTTTAAATCCTGACTTTGAAGCTTAGCTTCTAGTGGGAAGAGGTGAGATTGGGGGGTTGACAGTTCATTTTCATTTTTACTTTTCCTTCAATATACTTCTATGTTATTTGATTTTTTTTCTTCAAAGAGCATATGTTCATACATTACTTAAAAAGAAGAAACTTTTTGTCTGGGAATAATTTCAAATCTACAGAAAAGTTATAGGAATAAAAATAGTACAAAGAGTATCCTAAACTTTTTATCTAGAATCACCTTTCCTTAACATTTTACTTTATTTGTTCTCTTGTGTTCTCTCTTTCACTCACATAATATAGATACGGAAGATTGCATCCCTCTCATTTTATATTTAAGTGATGTTCTGGTATTTCCTCATAATTAGATTCAGAGTATGCATTCTTGGTGGAAATACTACATAGATCTTTCTACATCCTTCTCAGGATATTGTATCTGGAGACACATAGTGTCCATCTGTCCTTCAGTAGCAGTGGTAATTGTGATGTACCTCTTCAAGGTTTTGTCTAATTTCTCTAGTATGCACTGTTTTTTTCCCCTTTGCAACTAATAAATAGACATTTTAAAATCATGAAAATATTTTGCTTATCATCAACATTTCCCCCTAGGTTTAGTACCCATTTGTCATGATTCTTGCCTGATCTAATCTTCACTATGATAGTTGCAAAATAATGATTTTCCAACCACAACATTTCCTCCATATTTACCATTCAGCATGGACACTGTACTGTAAGCAAGAGCTTACCCTCATTTGTTCTTTTTCTACCTATCTAACTATCTATCTATCTATCTATCTACTTACCTGTCTGTCTACTTATTGACATTATGGAATCATGATTTTCTCTTTTTTCAAAGGTTTATAATTCACGGATGTACTTGCCAGTGGGAGCCTCTTCAAGCTGGCTTCTGTGCACTTGTGACTTGCTCCCTTTTTTTTTTTAAGCACTTCCTTATATTTTGGCCTAACAAGGTGTTCCAGGCTCATTTTGTACCTACCCTGCTACAGCCATGGAATCAACCATTTCTCCAAGAAGGCTTAGTTCCTTTGGGTACTAGGTGAGCTCTTTGTTACTGGGCGTCCTTGCTTCTTGGCCCTGTCAGCAGACAAGCTTATGAAATGTATACATAAGCGCACATGCGCACGCACGCACACACACACTCGTGCACAGTTATACATGCATATTTGCATATATGTGCATACTTTAGATATTATTACTTCACACCTCCCATTCTACCATTCCAGTCTCTCCCCACTGGGTTCTTTCTTGCCTTCTTCCTTTTCCATAGTGGCATTTTTCTTGTTCATTGAGTTAAGAATGTCTCCCGGCAACATCCTGGCTCCCAGCAACATCAACACGTTTACTTCTTTGCTCAATCTTATAATAAAACTTAATAGTTTCAGAATTGCTTTGCCTAGAGCACTACAATAAACAAACCTACCAAGAAGAGTTTAGGATTTGTTTGCAGTTTTCTCCTCAGAGCCTCATCCTGCCCAGGACTGAGGGTAGTCAGATACAGTAAGTAATTTGGCTTAGTTCTTTTTTTTCTCCCCTCTTCTATGTGGTTGTAATAGTCATTCGAAATATAATTTAAGTCATTTGCTTGCTTCTGTTTTAGATTTATTCTGTCCTTCCCATTTTTATTGTTTTTTTTAAATATGAAGAACACTAACATGCTTCCAAAAGTAAAAACTATACCAAAAAATTTTAAGAATATACACCCACTCACTCTCTGGTACACTCAGAGAAGTAGCACTCCCTCATATCCCTTCCACTCCATTCTTCCCATTTCACCCACTGTAGATAATCAACTTCCTTATTTTCTGATTTGTCCTCCTGTGGTTCTTTTGATGAAAGTTGGTTGGAATACGTTATTTCTTATGTTTCTCTTCTTTCTTACACAAGAGGTAGCATATAGTGTATATTCTTTTATATTTTTTGGTTGCGCTTATTAGTATCTCTTGTAACTCATGCTACATAAGTTCATAGAGATTTTATTTTTCACAGCTACATAGTACTCCGTGTTGTGTATGTATCATGATTTATTGAATCAGTTGCCTATGCTCTGATGTTTAGGTAGTTGCAATTACAAATTATACTGCAATGAATAAACCTGCACATGCGTATTTTTATATTATTGGAGGTGTATGCTCAGGGTAGATTGATAGGAGTGGGATTATTATCAAAGGGTGTGAGGTCAGTTTTAACCATGAATATTGGAGGTGCCTATGATATCCCAGAGGACATAGCAAATTGGATGGATTCATTTTTTCACTAAGAGCAATGATAGACTATCTGCCATGTATCCCCAGGCACTCTACTAAGCTCTGGGGATACAGTGGTGAACAAAAATGTACAAAATGCCCAGCCTCATGTAGTTAACAATAGATATACATAGATAGGCCAGAAATACAGAACAAAGAAGTCTGAGCTAGACTTAGGATTCCCGATTATTGTTTTTTGACCTTGCTAAAACAAGAGGTAATGCTCTTCTCTAAGCCCGACCTACTTTTGCACCTTTTTAAATGAGCAATAAGATGGATATTTCAGGGTGCCAAGAAGCAAAGACCAGTTTTTCTATTCCCCTTTTATTTTCTTCCTCAAACAGCATTAAATAACACCTACACTGATTTTAGATCTCTACTGTGATTTTTTTTCAAGGTCTATGCACACATCGACCTCTTTTTCTGTCTCTCACTTTGAGGAAGGTAGACTCATTTCTTTTCTAGTAATGGACAGAAGTTTCAGAGAAGTCTGGATAGAGGTGGGTTTGTATTCCTATTACCTTCTGTAACTTAGAGATTATTTTCTGTTGAGATATACAGTCCAAACTCTATTACTTCATTTGAAGTAGATTCAATGGGCAGGACTTTGATCTTCCAATGTTGGTATTAGATATTAAACATGCATTACGCCATCAATTTATTCAACATTTCAAATTTATCTTGTGGGAAAGATGCACAGATCTTCCTCAACTTACAATGGGGATATGTCCTGATAAAGCCAGTGTAAATTGATGATATCGTAAGTCGGAAATGCATTTAATAAACAAAACTTAACTGAACATCATAGCTTAACCTGGCCTACCTTAAATGTGCTCAGAGCACTTACATCTGCCTATAGTTGGGCAAAATCATCTAACACAAAGCCTGTTTTATAATAAAGTGTTGAATATCTCATGTAATTTATTGAGTACCACACTGAAAGTGAAAAACAGATTGGTTGTATGAGTACAAAATGGTTTTAAGTGTATCATTTGTTTACCCTTGTGATCGCATGGCTGATTGGGAACCATGGTTCCCTGCCACTACCCCGTATTACAAAAGAGGAATGATAATACTAGCCTGAGAAAAGATCATAATTCAAAATTTGAAGTATGGTTTCAACTGAATGCATATTATTTTCACACCATGATAAAGTCAAAAAAAAAATTGTTAAGTCAAACCATCATAAGTTGGGGACTATCTGTATAGATCCTATTGTAACTCACTTTAATAACAGCTGAAAATCATAGTTAATGCCATTTGTTGCTCTCAATAAAAGGGAAAAATCAATACTTATATGGAGAGTGTATCACAAGGTCTTTGTAGGCCCTGAAAGAGGATTTTCAGGAAGGGCTTCCCAGAGCAGTCATATAAATGGTAGAAAAAAGCAAAGGAATGTATGACAGTGGTAGAGAGAATGTCTTTAGAGGCATAAAATCAGGCAGGGGTCCTATCACTGAGCCAGGGGGAAACCTGGAGAGAGTAAGGTAGCAGAACTATAATAGGTGTAATTATAATAATCACTTAATAGTAAATACCTGCCTTTAGTGCAGGGTGTACCAGACACTGTGCTAGGCCCCTTAACAATGAAATCATCAAGACCATCTTGCAGGGTAGTTTCTATTGCTCTCACTTTAAAGATAGGAAAACTGGGGCTTCCCAGGTGGCGCAGTGGTTGAGAGTCCGCCTGCCAATGAAGGGGACACGGGTTCGTGCCCCGGTCTGGGAAGATCCCACATGCTGCGGAGCTGCTGGGCCCGTGAGCCATGGCCGCTGAGTCTGCATGTCCGGAGCCTGTGCTCCGCAACGGGAGAGGCCACAACAGTGAGAGGCCCACGTACCGCAAAAAAAAAAAAGGGCTTCCATGGTGGCGCAGTGGTTGAGAGTCCGCCTGCCATGCAGGGGACACAGGTTCGTGCCCCGGTCTGGGAAGATCCCACATGCCGCGGAGTAGCTGGGCCCGTGGGCCAGGCCGCTGAGCCTGTGCCTCCGAAGCCTGTGCTCTGCAGGGGAAAAGATAGCAAAACTGAGGCTCAGAGAGTTTAAGTAATCTAGGCTTCTCTTCCTGCTGCAATCTCATTTCATTTTTCAAATATTTATTTGATTTATACCCATAAAAAGAATAATTCTAAAGTCTGTTCATTCTGTCTTCTATACAGGCACTCGCTATTGTTCATTTTTCAAATGGGACCCCCAAAATTAGGAATATAAATATTATTATTTGCCTGCCTTGCCAACTGCAGTGCAGAATCATATTAGTCTACAGTATAACTGCTGGTGATTCTTGTTGGATCATGTCTTACTGATGGTTCTTTCATTGTTTAAGTGCTTTCTAAAATTAGTTCATCTTCATTTTCCAAATTCTATCCACAAAATAATGGGAAGCAAGTCATTTCCAGAGAGGTAAATTAATTTCCTTGCTTAAAATTTCATCACAGTATAAAACTATCCTTTTGTAGTCAGCTCTTTCTGAGAGGGGTATTTTTAATGTGGCTTTTAGTACATAAAAATTTTAATAGTAATTGTTGGTGGCTAGAATATGGAGTACTTATTTTTAACTTTCTTTGCATTAGATTGAACCATATGAAACTGCTAGTATATGGTTTAACCTAAATTTCCTGAAGGAAGTTTATTATTTCATGTAATAAGATATAACAGGTAGGGCCAACTCCAGGCACAGTACATCAGGGCTCTGGCTTCTGTTCTTCGTGATCCCTTTGACTCTGACCATCTTCAAGTGTGGGCTTCATTCTGAGGCCAATAATAGGATGGTGCCAGCAGTTCCTATAATCATGCCCAGAATAGTAATTTTCAGTGGAAGTTAGGGACCAGCTATCTTGTGTCTCCTTCTTAGGAATGAGAATAGTTTCCCCAGAAACTCTGTTTAACAGAGTTTTGTTTTTGTTTTTCATATCATTGGTTATGTGATCATTCCTAAACTAAACCCTTGCAAGAAAAATGGCAGTACCATGATTAGTTCAGAATTATTATCTGGGGTTGAATGGATATTGAGGAGTTAACCATCCTTACCACTAGATTTAAGCATTGAGGTTAATACAGTCAAATTGGGAAAATTTGTAGGTATGTGGAAAAAAATAGCTCAAGCTGTTTAGTTAATATGACTTCTATTGAATTTGCTATTGATATCCTAATTTTGTATATTAGAGGTAATTTCTTTTGTTTGGTTACTGAAACATTTTGCGCAAAGGAATTATAAAACTGAAAACCAAATAGCAATTCTTTAACAATTGTGTAGGACGTTTTAGCTGTCTCAGATAGAAAAACCAATGAGTAATCAGAGACAGCTGTATATTAACTAAAAATTACCTTCATTTTTCTTTAAAAAAATGTTGGAAATAAATACTCATAAGCAGTCTCAAAAACGCAGTTTAAAACAGTGCTTTACAACACAAGTGGAAAAAATACTTTGTTATTCTGTTTGATTTCTGCTGAACAGTAAAGTTATTATTATTATTTTATATTGATGTACACTAAAGGACATTTTGGCAATCTTGGTAGCAGCTTCTAAAAGCTAGTACTGCTATCACTTCAAGGCTATTCTAGTGATTTCTGCCAAGTATGTAATTTAAAAGACTCTATATTTGCTTTTTAGCTACTTCCATTCTGCTTCATTAAATTTAATATTGTGTTGTATGTGTTCATTACATTTGTGCTCAATGTTACTTGGCTACAAAGTATTTTCTGGTTATTAACATCAGCATATCACAGTCAGGAAGACGATTTGATATAAGTGTGTTAACCAGAAACTCTCATTAAGAAGATCTTATTCAAAAGTTATGAATTTGAAAATAGTTCTAATTTCTAAATCACTACTTTCAATGTGGAGCATAACATTTTATCAGAATAAACACTAAGGTTATTCAAAGTAAATAGAATATGTATAGTAATATGTCAAAGTACTAATGCTTATTTTAGATAGAAATTGGTATTCAAGGATGTCCAGTGTGTGTTACGAGTAGGATAGTCTGTAGTTTACCCATTTAAAGGGAACTATGCTGTCTTTGTCATTATTTAAACAGGTAATAAAAGAGAACCTTCATGTAGGGTTTTGGGGTTTTTTGTATGTTTTACTTTTTTGTGGACATTGAGCCTTAGAAGAAAATTTGCCTTGCTCCATTCATCATCACAGTGTCCTTATTGGTTAAGAACATGAATAATTTGTATATTATTTCAACAAATGATATGTAACATTAAATTCTGTTTGGTAATGCTGTTTTCTCATCTCAGCACATGGTCTAGAGTTGCTCTTTCTAATTTGATAGCCACTAGCCATATGTGGCTCTTCAACATTTGAAATTTGACTAGTGTGACTGAGAAACTGAATGTTTAATTTTATTGGGTTTTAACTAATTGAAATTTTAATTTAAATTGCCAGATTGCTATTGTGTTGGACAGTACAGACCTAGAGCAAAAGTGTTTGACTGATCTGGTCTAAACTAATTCTGTCAAATGGAAACTTACAGAACAGTTTAATCACAAGTTTCTGTTCATATAGCAGTTGATCTATTTAATAAAATATTTACTTACTGCTTTGGTTCAGGATTTTTATTCTTCCGTGATAGTCTGGATTGCAGACGCTCTGAGGTATATAGTGGGATAGTTGGGTGTGGGACGCAGAGCATAGCCACCTGTAAGGTTGATTTATGTGAATGGGGTTGCAGGACAGTACAGGGACAAGGACCTCAAGTTTATGGACAGAAAAAGTCCTAAACACAATTATTAAGGCATTAACCTTTCCCAGCATTGTCAGATAGTGTTCATTCTTTAAAATCCAAAGATACTATCTCTTCTTTAAAAGGACCAGGGAGGAAAAAGAATCTGCAGTAATCTAATATTTGCAAATGTATTTAAATGAACAAAGAATAACAATACTCTTGACTACACTAGGACAGTTTTTCCTTTCAAACTTGATTTGGTTTAATAGCCATTTTGACAGTTTAAGATTTTCCCATTTAGCTCTTAGTTTGTCCTTGAAAATGTCTTTTTTTATTGTATCATTGCATAATGTGTAGAGACAGAACATTCTTGAAGCTTGAAAAATACTCACACTGAGGTTTCCATAAAATGTAGTAATACTACAGACTTGCTTTACCTCATAGAAAAACATGTGGTAAAAATATTTAACATGAGATCTACCCTCTCAAATTTTTAGTTACATAATACACTATTGTTAACTTTAGGTGCAATGTTATTTAACAGGTGTCTAGAACTTATTCATCTTGCATAACTGTAACTTCATACCCTTTAGAGTAGCAATTCCCCATTTCCCTTTCCCCTCAGTCCCTGGTACCATTATACTTTCTGCTTCTGTTAGACTATTTCTTGCTACAAGTAGTAGAGAACCTAGAATTACAGAGACTCAAGTCTTTTCCTATCATAAGAAGTATGCAGGAGTTGACTCCTGGCATCTATTCAATGGCAGTTTGATTACAGGATCTCTACATCTATGCAGTTTTCCCAAATCTTTTCTGATGTTTGTTTTATCGTGGTTATATGGCTACTTCCATTTTAGCCATCACATCTGTATTCCAGAAAACAAAATAGTGAGAGGCAAGAACCCAAGCCACATCTGTCTCTTTATCAGGAAATCAAAATTTCTCAGAACTCTCCCCTTCCCCGCAACAGACTGCCACCCTACTTTGCTCACAAAAAAATCAGTATTTTTATTAGCAAACAAAAAGGAGATAATAAATATTGAGCAGACAGCTTATAATATGTCACTCTGGCTATTCAGAATATTTTCTGAAGGTTAAATTTGGCAACTGGCAAAAGAGAAATGTTGGGTTTGGAGTTGGGGGTCACTAAATGTAGGCATGAATTCTGAGGAATTATTGTTCATGAGTAGCAGGTTTTTTAATGACCTTCAATATATATTTTTGAAAAGCTTAAATTTACCTTCAAATTAAAATTTATTAGAATCTCATTAGCTTGTAATAATCTAATCATTTAGAGGTCTATTATAGATTGCTTACTAAAGATTCAGACAAAACAATAAGTTGGAAGAGAGTATTACTCACTCTCATAGGTATCTCCAGTGAAGTTCTATGTGTTAATGATGATTATAAAGGACGATTTATTAAGTTAGTAAAATCTGCACACTTTTGGCTTTGGTTGGACTACGTGCTTTTTTTTGTAATGGCTCTTATTAGCAGAAGTTTCTTGGAATCTATAGTTTGGATTAAGTAGCAGTAAAGCCTGATGTATAATTAGAATTAAAGTATATAAAAATATGTGATGAAAATATAGCCTCATATTACCATAAACTAATCAATAAGGTAAGAAAATGGGCAAATTTGCCCATTATATAGTTTAGAGAAAACCTTATCTTCTGTATGGATAAATTTCGTAACTGTATTATAAATATTAAAAGCATTTTTTATTTGTTTCATTGAATATACTTCCAGGCCTGCAACTGCAATTAATCCTCATTTCTGAAGGTTTAGACATAGGATCAGTTAAGAATTGTGTTTATAGAAACTATACATAAATAACTACATTGTATACTTAAGTCAACTAAAGTTGTTTATGAATATTATATAAGGATATAACTTTAGTATGACTATGAAATAGCCTTTAATTACCCACAATAATTATATATAAAATTCCTTTGAAAAAGTTAGAATTATAATTTGAAGAATATTATCTGATATAATTAATATAGACAAAGTAATCATGTGTTTTATTGGTGCCATTCATTATCATTTCCTTAAATACTTTCTTCATTATCTTCTGTCATTTCAAATCTTTGGGAATATTTTTAAATGTGTTTAAATTTGTTCCAGGATGGGCATTTATAGTATTTTTATTTTCCTTGCAGATAAAAAATGTGCCTTTTGATGAGAGGACTTCATCTTTCTACAATGAAGAGCAGAATTTCTATGTTTAAGGAATAAAAAGCCACTTTATCAATGGGGGGGGTATTTAAGTTACATATATTATGATAACCTTTAATTAATTTCTTGTTGCAATAAATACTGTATCATTTTGTTATGTATTTCTCTGTGTAGAAGTGCTCTTAATGGGCTCAGAGTTGTTGGGAATAAATTGTACCATAATAGAAATCTGAAAATTACTTTAAAGCAGGATATTTTCTGATCAGTTTTTCTTTCTTGCTTACCTTATTATTGTAAACTGTTTACATACTAATCAGTTAAATTCTTTTTTTTTTGGCCGGTTAAGGTTTTGTTTTGTTTTGTTTTGTTTTCCTGGAACTATAATTCCCAACAAACAACTGGTGTGTAAAAACAATTTAAAAATTTCTTTACCAAGATGTATTTCCCATTTTTGTGGGGAAAAGAAGCCAAATTTATTACTTTGCATTTGGGTTTTTTGAATGTGAAAAACGTCTGAGTTGTATGCAAAACAATAAATATGATTTAAAATACTTTTAAAGTGGTACAGAATGTGTTTACAAGATAAACACAACACTATAGAATTACATATTAACATGTATTTTATTTGATTTCTAGAAAAATCTGTCAAAAAGAGTTATTGTATTTTAGCAACGTCCTTGTTAAATTATGATACTACTTTGATTAGATATTTCAGAAACCAGTGAATTTCAAAGCCATTTAATATATTTACAGTATTGTGAGAGAGAGAAGTAACGGTGAAAACATTCCCATCACATTATGACATAGGAGAGTAAGGAATTAAAGTATGTGTATAGACCTTGGAGTCAGACAGACCTAGATACAGAGACTGACTTCATTATCTTCTGAACGTGTATTTAACACTATTGAGCTTCAGTTTTTCACATTCTAAAAATTAGAGGAGAGCTTAAAAGTATGGGTCACAAACTCCTTTGCCAAGAGAGGCCATGGAGGTAATTTAAATGTGTGTTTCAGGATAGGCTAGTTCATATAGTAGTAACAGATGGTCCCCAAATCACAGTGGACTAACAGCAAAGATTTATTTCTCATTACCCTGCCCATTTGTTATGGACTGTGATTCTGCTCTTCATTGTCTTTTCTCCAGGGCCAAGGCTGATGGAGAAACCCCTGCTTGGAATACTGCCTCATAGCTAAATGTCCAGATGTGGTGAACTGCATGCTAGTTCACAAGCTTCTGCCCTAAAGTGATAAATTTCATTTCCATCTACATTTTATTGGCCAAAACAAACCTTGGAGCCACTCTAGAGTTCAGCAAGGCAAGGTTAGGTAATCCTCTAGCAATGAGGTAAGTTGGAGTATTTGGCCACTTAAAATGCCAACTTAGTTGGCATTTTACCTATATGCTAACTGGCAACTTTATAAGAAATATATAGTTTCTCTAGGTTACTACTTTAAAAAGAATATCTTTTAACTGAATATGAAATTCTGACATGTTGGTTAAAAACGCTCTTATTTCATTACTTTCATATAGTCATTCCTGAACTGCAAATCTACGATTTTAATCATCATAAGTCACACTTTGATTAAAGTGACAGATAGTACACAAAATTTTATTTAGCTATGTAAATAAATTTTCATTAGATGTGTAACAAGCATGCTGATAAAATGGTTAGGATTTTCACCTACAACGCTAAATATACATTATAAAATAGCTGGTGCTATCTTGATGTTTGAAAACATGTTAACTATTCTTTCCCTTTTGTACCTCCTTTTGGCTGTTTTATTAGTAAGAGCCTAACCAAAATTAGAGATCAATGGAAACTAGTGTAATTGCATTCACAGCTCAGGAGGGGAGTAAATGGAGGGAAAGAATAGGTTTGGAGTATATAGCTGTTCTACACTTGATCTGGAAGCCTGACCAACCACTGCATGTGGCTAGAAAATCAAGTCACTTCTTTCTGCCCAATTTCTCATAATTATAATTATTAGGTAAGTAACTACTACTGTGAAATCAAATCCTTGGGTTGGGTACTCAACCTACACCTTGTCAGCTTCTTGCTGGTTCTGGAGTTTAGTTGTTTACCAAGGATATAATCTATTACCTTTTATCAACTATCCTCTTTTTTTTTCTTTCTTTCTTTTTCTCTTTTAATTTTAGTTTTATTCATTTTTGCTTATTCAATATAGTTTTACCTAATTTACTTTCTAAAGTGAAGCAATAAAGGAAAAATTGTTTCATGTTGTAAGGTAAAAGAACTTGTAAGAAAAATTATTGAAGGGATGAGTGTAGTTAAAATAATCCATTTCATAAACATGTGTGATTGGAATACTTATTTCCCCAATACTCCTCAGCCTATCCCAGCACTTTCAAGGATGGCTTCCATAAACAGCTTTATCCTCAGTGACTTATAAAAATCCAGCAAAAATTATTCTCAGTACAGATGCTATGCTTGAGTTACTAAGATAGATGTTTGATAGTCCCTGTAATTTCACATCAGTCCCTACATCAGAAGTTGAACATTTTTAAATCCACAGTCTATAATATATTTTGCCTGCCTGTATCAATAGCATGTTACAAGGCAAGAGGTAAAGGCAGAAGGGAAGAAGATAGAAGAGGGACCTTCCCCAAAACTTTCATGTCTGGCTGGTTAAGAAACAATGGATGCTGCGTATTTCATTAAAAGATCCTATTATAGAGCAGAGTATAGGATCTCTAGCCGGGTTTCTGGCTCTATTTTTCATCTGACGCTAAATATATGTGTTTTTACTTGGATTTCTCTCCATTCTAACTATACAGGTTCCTTCAATACTCATGTCATCAGGGATGAGGCAAAATTAGGGAGTTTTTCTCAAATAGGCATTTGAAGCAAAGTAAGCAAACATCTCTGATAGTTATTCCTCTTAATCTGCCAGGGTCCTTTTTAGGGCAACCTGGCCCCATACCTATTTTCATTACTTAAAAAGGATTAGGAATTTATTTTATCCTTTGACTCTGTTCACCCACTAGCCTGAAGAAAGTTCTTTACATAGGGTAATTAGGCTGGTTTTTTTTGTTTTGTTTTTTAATCCTTTATCTCCAAAACAGGAAGGATGGCAATCTTTAAGATTCAGACTTTAGCTCTTATCTCTTTGTTTTACGAATATTTCCCACTGACTCTGTTGTTACTCTTCATCTGTGCAGGGTCTAATCTCCCTCCCTAAAATTCCAACTGTATTTTACCCAGTAGGCTTCATGTGGGCTAATAGCTTCTTGTGGATAAATGACCTAAATTTTAGGTAGACAAGCACCAGTGTAGTCAAGGAGGTCCAAGAAGCCTGCAGATTTACTTGTTTCTAAGCAACAAACATGTGACCTTTAATTAGGTGCCCTTGGCTTGTCAAATTTGCATTACACCATGCCCAGAGCTATAGATTTAACAAATCCTAAGATCTAAGGTAAAATCAATAGGTGTAGGCTTTCAGAGAAGATAAACTCTGTATCATTTCTGTTGATAATTATTTCTTTCTTGGAATATGGCAAGCTGGGCTTCAAAAAGTAATCATCCCAATTCTCTGGCTTATCTTTTCTAATGGATTTCAATATTCTGTTTTCAAGATACGGATAAGTGAATTTAATTTCACAATATCCCATAGTTTTGAGTTTTTTTCTTTTTTCAACTCTGGTAAAATAGACTGAGGGGTAGATCAATCAAACTTATTTTTAGCATCCATAAAGGTCCACTGTTTACTGTTCCTGAATTAGTTGCCTATCAAGGTACTTAACATTATTCCCAGAAAAAAACCCACTCTGGATATCTGTTCACAGTTTTATTTACTTTTAACTCCTTTATGATGTACACGGTATAAAAAACAAATATATCTGGGGACCTGAAAGTCAAAACTATTAGCAGGACCAAAGGGACTCTTTATAGAAGTGTTAAAGAGCGAGATTTCTTTTCTGCAGAAAGTATCATGGTTCCTAGCCTATGGAAATTTTAAAAACTATATACATGTGCTGATCCCACACTCAAGAATTCATGTTATATCAGCATAGGGAGTGGCCTAAGTATCTGTACAATTAGAAAGCTCCATAAAAGATTCTGTTGTAATCTCAGATTGAGATCCTCTACCAGTCTGAAGATTAACCACATCATGATTAAGAGCAGAGCTTCAGAGACTAACAGATTTGTACTGGATTCTGGCTCCATCATTTTCCTCAACTTAGTTGTCTTCCATATTTCATTTTCCACAGTCTCTTATTCTCCACATATAACTAACAGTTCAGACTAACAACACGAGTGTGCTAAATGCTTTAGACTTGTTAATTCATTCAGTCCTCACAATAGCTCTTTCAGATTATTATTTTCATTTTGCAGACAAGTATACTGAGGCTAGAAAATTTGAAGAATTTGCTCCAAATCAAACAGCTGTAAAGTAGCAGAATGGCCTACTGAATATGAGTTTAAGAAATTTATTTTTACTAATGTAAATCTCAGTTTCCAAAGAAAGGATAAGGTTGTTTATAAATGTATATACAATAAAAAGATAAAATAAATTTGAGGAGTTGAGGAAATTGAGGCACAGGGAGACAAACAGTAGGAAAATAAGGTCATACTATGATTTTATTGCCTCACATCTACGCTCTGAAATTCCATACATTTGTTATAAAGGTGTCATAAATGTCACTCATTGTCACTCTGTTGCTAGTACAGAGACCAGAGGGAAAGTCAGCCTTAGCATTTCCCTCACCTCCTGTATCCAAATCAACACCATGCTCATATATACATACAGTCTAAGACAACACTTGGCAGTACCCAATCTAATTTTATTCCAAGTTAAAATTATTGGACATATACTCTATGGGCTTGATCATTAGTATATTAGTTTGCCATTTTTGTCGTGAAATGAACAGAAATGTTCTAAGAGAAAACCCTTATTTTGTTACTGGTTACTATCTCAGCCAATCTCCAGATTGAATTAGAGTCTCCTATCTAGGTACATATCCTAACTAGGCTCTTCAGTTTTCTTAAGAAAATGCTAACTCTATCTCCACATCAGCATTTGTGTCTATCTTTAATTATATGCAATATTTATACTGCTGGATTTTATCAGACTGATTTATCAACAACTTAGTAGCAAGAAGGTTTTTATAAAGATTGATAGTAGAAATCACTGGCCACCACTTTCTCTATATTCTGAATTTTATTCTTAGATTAATTTGGACTACCAACAACTGTAAAACTTCAGTGTTTTTCATTTTGTAGAATTGCTTTGGACTGTCTGGCATTATGAGAGAGATGTTATAAAAATATATAGCTGTGAAAGATATGTCATATTTAACTTGTTAACAATGAGTAAATTGTATACTGCATCACACCATATCTTTTTTTTTTTTACAAGGATCTATGAGAGATATTTACTTCAATTCAGTATCAGAAATGTTTGGGTTCCCATTGAACAGCTAGTTTGATTTTTTGTTTTATATACTCTGGCAATTTTGTAGCTGTGTGACTGATTCCTTTTCTTTGCCCACAAAACTCAAAGCTGAACCAGCAGCCTCTGTTTAGCGAAGTACAACACGTTATGGTATCATTTTGTGTATTCACCTCATCCCTGGAGTATGTTTGTGTACATGGCTGTGTGTAACCAAAAGCCCAAATAGGAGATTCTTTTTCCTAATGTCTTGAAGTCAGGAAGTTTGTGGTTGATAGTGCTTCATTTATAGCTCAAGGAATTCAGGGTCAAGGTCTCTAAAAATGTTTTGGTATTTCCTTCATGGGCTTAAGATGATTGTTCCAGCTGTAGGCCTCATTCCTTTGTTTGCAAAAGGAAGGAGGAAAAGACCAGAAGAAACATGGCTGGTCCTGATAAGAGGTGTTCCTACCGTCTATTATTTCACATCAAACCTCCTCAAAACTTAGTAGCTTAAAACAATTTATCATCATCACATACACTTCTGTGTATTGACTAGGCTCAACTGGCTGTCCTTACTTGGGATATCTCATGTGATTGCAGTCAGACTGTGGCTGGTGCTGGAGGCATCTGAAGGCTTAACTGGGCTCAGAGTCCAAGGTGACTCGCTCACGTGGCTGAGTTGATGCTGACTGTTGGCCAGGAACTCAGCTGAAATGCCTACATATGGCTTTGGCTTCTCATAGCCTGGCAGCTGGGTTCTGAGAGCGAACATCCCAAGAGTAAGTGTTAAAAATGAAAGCTGCAAGACTTTTAATGACCTGGCCTCAGGTGTTTTTGAATATTGCTTCTGACACATATTCTGGTCAAGAAAATAACTAAAGTGTCCTCAGATTCAAGGGGAGGAAATTACAGCCTACCTTGTCATGTGAGGAGCAGCATGTGTGGGCATGGAGACAAGGGATCAGTGGAGACCATTTCTGAAGCCTACCTACCACAGTCTGTTCTCTTGCTACCAGTATTCATGTTCGTTCATTCCACATGCAAAATAGACTTATTCCTCTACAATATCTCGCAAGTTGTATTCCATTATGACATTGGTTTAAAGTGTAGGATCCGTCATTTAAATGATGTTCAGGGGATGATGAGGGTCCAGTTTCTCAAATGCAGTTTCTCAAGCATGATTTTTCTCTAATGGAAGATCTTTGAACTAAAGAGACAAGTTATCTGCTCAATAAACTCAGTAAGTTATCTACGCAACACAATATTACAATGGTGATACAAGGGTATGAAATTTGCAAAGCAAACAACTCCGATTTTAAAAGGGAGCGGGGTCTGACAGGAGGCACATAGCAGTCACTCATCCACAAGAAGTCTGAAATCTAGCTGAGCACATGTCACCAGTTCCTTGATTAAGGCTGAGTCCTGCTTCCTGAGAATGAGTCTGACACTTGGGTCTGCCTTATAGTTTTCTGGCTATGCTCTCTAACACGTCCCTTCTTTTCATTTAGAACTGGTCTATGTTTGCTGCTGAGTAGCTTTCTCAGCCTACTTGCTGCTTTTAGAAGGTTGGAGTGCCCAAGGGCTCTTTTTTATTGTGAATTGCCTCTATTCCTTTCAGTCCAGTTTTATTAGGGTTCACTCTATTAGACAAAAGCCATCCCCACAATTCTTTTTCTTTTATTTTAGGCTGAAAGACTCAATAGTGTGGAATTATATCCTTAATATTCTTAGGAGCCCTATTTTCTGTAAGACACTCTGTGATATTCATAGAAGCTTTTTTATTTTGGTTAAGGCCCTACCAGAAATGTTTCTGAGGTGTCAGTAAAGTGTGCTCTAAAGGCACCATTGAACTGAAATTTATTCTCCTGTTACCTGTTATTAGAAATATTCTGGGTTTGAGTTTTGCCCTGAAGACATTTCTTGTTTTGAGAAACCTCTTGCTGCCTACAAAGACTGGAGATGATAAACAGTTCTATTTCTGAGCCAAATAAATCCTATCTCTTTTCTTTTCCCTCTAAATTCTTCTATAAAACACTGAATATTGTCTTTTTTAGCTCATTCTTTCTCTATCTGTATCTTATCCTATTCATCTAACAGAAAACAATTGGCACTTTCAACATTCTTCCTGGAAATCTCCTTTGCCTGATATATCAGTTCATTAGGACCATTTTCTATTTTCTACATTACTGGAGTATGTCGTTACTAAACTTTGTCTAACTAAAAGTTTTCATATGACCTGGTTTCAAAAATTCCTGACAGTCACTCCTGCTATATCCTATCAGTCAAATCAGTCACACAAAAAATAGGAGTTATAATGAGGAAGAAGGGAATGGGTATTTGGTAGGGAACTAACAACATTTGCTATCTTGAATAGAGCCACCTCTTTTCCAATGAAGACATCTCAAACTCTTTCAGTTGCTGCATCCAAATCAAAGTTTCAGATATGTAATCTTGATGATAGGTAATTTCACCAGCAGGGCCATGTGTAGTTCCTGGCTGTCTGGCAATTTATTAACTAAAAGGTAAATTGTCCCCAAAATATGCACAATATTGGAGAAAGTATAGATTAACAATTATGAAACCTTCCATTTGGAAAAAGATAGGATTAAGAAATACAGAGAAGTAACATCCATAGACAGTTTCAAATTCTGCTGATAAGAATAGCAAGGACTCCCTGAACTAGTGGCAGAGTAAGCTCTGGGTCAGCCAATCTTGTACTCATTCCATTTTTATGGTCCCTGGCTCTGCTGAGATGCTGCACAGATCTGATACTTCAGGCTGTTGTACTTTTCAAAAGCAATTGCCTATTATTGTGTGTTGGGGGAGACTGGGAATTGTTTCATACCTTTTTCAGTGGAGCAATGACAGTCACAAGATTTTGCAATCCAGACTGGGTGTTTGGTCATCTACTGTTTTGTCTGAAAATTAGGAGATTACCTGTGTCCAGTCAGTATCCTGTAGATGTAACTAGCTAAAGATCTTACCTAGTGAAGGTTTTTAATCTTGAATATTCTCTTTACTGAATAGCCTTTACATTCTGCCCATTCCCCCTCCCTTAACTTAATGGTCATTGCCTTGGAGTAATTTAAAATAATGTATATGGGGTAAGGCCAAATCCTTAATCGCATTTTTGCCTTCATACTAGTTGCATTTGCCTGGCTGCCTACCAGTTCTATCTCTTGCTAAGGTTGCTGCTTTGCTGCCATTGCGATGGCTTCTATTTAGGGTGTGAAGTATGTTTGTTTGTTTCTAGGCCCTAAATTAGGGGATTCTCTGCCAATATAGATGTTAGACTGTAGGGAGAGAGTGTTTCTCTTACGAAAGTGGCCTTTCCTCCCATCTGTGCTTCCAAGCTATCTACCTCTCACCTAGGTTCATCTAGCTCTTGTAGAATTTTCTTAAAGGTGGCAATAGACCTAGCACTAGCCAACATTCCAATCAGTCCTCACTCTTCCCAACAGTACAGCCTCAGTCAGTGTATAGTTTGCTTCAACAAAGTTCATCAGATAACAATTTGACCAAATATTTTCCATTGTATCTGAAGTGTGACCAATTTTCCAGTGTCAAGTATCTAAGAGTTGACTTTTCATCTTTCCACTTTCTCCATTAAGTCAAGTCCATATTTTAGTCCCTGTTACTTATTTGTAGTAACAATTACTGAATCAGTCGCAGTGTTTGTGTGAACAATGCATTTTAAATAATTTAATTAGCAATAGTTAGTTCATAAAATCCCCAGAAGAGCCAGAGAAAAAACTGTTCACAGAGAAACATTACTGCTACCATGGCTTGTCACCTAACACTTACAACACTAGGAACTTGATAACAGAAACTGCTCCAGCTGCCCCAGAAAAACATACCTCTGATTATACATGCCAGAAGATCAGATCTCCCTGCCCGAAGGCTGACTCATTTTGCTTCATTCTATTGCCAAACTTCCTCTTGGTATCGCAAAGCAGTCTGGGGATTGTAGTTTTTAGCTTTACAGCCTCTGTTTTACAGAAAAGCAAGCTAAAAAGGATGCAAGTGGTTGTGTAGAATCTGCCACACCTGTTTGTTTTGTTTTGTTTTTATTTTTGGCTGCGTTGGGTCTTCGTTACTACGCGCGGGCTTCTCATTGTGGTGGCGTCTCTTGTTGCAGAGCACCGGCTCTAGGCACGCAGGCTTCAGTAGTTGTGGCTCGCAGGCTCCAGAGCGCAGGCTCAGTAGTTGTGGCACACGGACTTAGTTGCTTCGCGGCATGTGGGATCTTCCTGGAACCCATGTCCCCTGCATTGGCAGGCAGATTCTTAACCACTGCGCCACCAGGGAAGCCCTGCCACACCTGTTTTTTATTGTATTTTCCTTCCTGGTTAAGAAGCAACATAACAGAGTGGCAAATGTAACACAGTAGGTTCTATACTCAGAGTTCATATGCCACTGGCTGTGTGCCCCTGGGTACTTAATTTTTATAAACTTTAGTATCCCTATTTTGAAAAACTGGGATAATAATACCACATCATAAGCTTACTGTGACAACCATATAGGATAGTACAAGTACTAGTTATTTGCATAGTATCTACATGAAACCAATTCTCACTAATAGTTGTAATTCTCAAGAATAGTAATACTTATTGCTGTTATAGATTATTTTCACTTTGAAGCAATCTCCCAAGTTTTTATTCAATTTGAAGTTTTTCTATATTTATTTTGAAAAGGTACTTCAGGGATTTGAAGTTTCTTTTTGAAATGAGACATGGCTTAAATATAAATAATTCTGAGTATTAAAATATTTTTAAAGTTGCATGAGAATTTAAGACTTAGCAGTTAGAAAGTATCTCAGGATTTTTCTGGGAGAGCTATAAAGGTCTTATGTAAACAAGTTTATCAGCTCACATTTCTCTTTGGGCCATGGATAACTTTATTGAGTCTATTGAGTCAATATTTAGTCACTAATTCCAAATTTTGTTAAGCACTTACTATGTGCTAGTCACTTTGCCTAAAGGTGAAAAGACCTACAAGATCTCCACTCACATAGAGTTTATATTCCATTAAGGGAGACAGACAATATACCAGTAAACAAACATGGATAAAATGATTACTGATTTTGATAAGTCCTGTGAAAGAAATACCTAGTTGCTATGTTAGACAAGTGTTGGTAGGGGCAGGGTAAGCTACTTAGCATGGAATTTAAGAAATGCATCCCAAAGAGGGTACATTTAAAATGAGACCTAAAGGAATGAAAAGAGACAGATGTGTGAAAAAATGGTGGGAAAGCATTCCAGGGAATTACAATGTCAAGTTCCCTAAATGGAAACTAATTCAAACCATTATAGAAACTGAGAGAACACCAGGCTGCCTGGGGTTTAACGAGTTAGAAGAGACTAGTGCAAAGTTAGAAAGCCAACATGGGCCAGATTATGCAGAGCTATAAAGGCCTGGCAAGAAGTTTGGATTTTATTATAACCGCAATGCAAATGGGAAGCTATGGAAAGGTTTTTAAAGTAGAGAAGTTGTCTCATCTAATTTGTGTTTAAAAAGATCCCTCTGGCTGTAAGATAGAAACTAGACTGAAGTAAGAGAAAATTGGAGAAACTAGTTAGGAGGCTTTTGAAATAAGTAGGTGGTGTATGGGACTAAGGTGGTGAGAAATGGAATGGATTAAGTAAAGGATACTTGATACGATTTAGACATATAAACCAACTGGACCTATTGATAGATTGGAGGGGGAAATAAAAAAAGAAGTCAAAATGAATTCCAGGTTTTTTGCCTTAGTAATTGGGTCAGTTGTAGTATTGTAACTGAGATACGGAAAATTAACAGATTAGGTTTGAAGTATTTTGTGGGGGAGGGGGAGGTGACCAATATTGACAAAATCAATATTTTCATTTTGCTCATGTTGACCTTAAGATTTCAATGAGATGGGCAAGTAAGGATCTCAAGTAGACAGTTGGGTCTGGGTCAGGAACACAGAGGTAGTAAAATATGCATTCGAGTATTGCCAAAATGCAATGATATCTAAATCCATGACTCTTGGTTGGAGATAAAAATGTTGTGCATTATCAACATAAAGAAAATACTTATTGTGGGGTAGAAAATGAAATTACCTAGGGAGATTATATAAATTTAGAGAATAAAAGTCATAAGATCACAGTCCAAGGAACCTCAATGTACAAAGTTTGTAAAGAGTTCTGTTATGCATGTTCTTGACTTAGATTACAGACTGCAGAAAAAGAGTCGGTATGTTTCTGTGCAAGTAATATTTGATTTTTAAAAAAGTCTTGGAGATGGATGGGGTCACCAGTCACCTAGGGAGAGTGTATAGATTTAGAAGAGTAGAGGGCCCCAGACTGAGCTCAGAGAAACTTCAACTTTCAAAGGTTTCGTGGAAAAGGATACACAAAATAATGTTTTTTAAAAGGAGAAAAACCATGAGTTAGTGATACAATGGCTGAGAAAGGAAAACGGAAAATACTTTAGGAGAGATGGAGTGGTTAACTGAATCAGATACTTCTGAAAGTTTTAATAACATGACATAGAAGTATATAATGAGTTTAGGAACATGAAATTTATTGGTGGCTTTATTAGATTCCTATCAATTGAATGATGGAGACTTAAGCCAGAAAAAGTAAGTTTAATCCTGAGTTTGAGATCAAGTAGTTACAATATGGAAAATAAGAGTGAAGAAATGGAACCTAGAGAAGGAACCAAAGTCCTTTAGAAAGCAAGGATTATGGGGATCTTGAATTCAATGGGGAAGGCTTGATATTTTATAGGAGCACAAAATTTTCTTTAGATGCAACAAGAGGGAAGGGGAAGTTGAATGCAGACACTGATAGGATTGAAAAATTAGTCATGAAAAAATGAGAGATTGCACATTTGATTTTGATAACATAATCAGTAAGAACAGAGCTAAGAAAATGATAAGGATATCTTTTTTAAAAAGGCAGGGGCGAGATGGTATAAAATAGCAATTTTAGCCAGTAGAAAAGCAAAATTACTAAGAAGGATATGGGATTGCTCAGTGCTCAGTGGTATGTAATGCCTATTCAAAGTTATTGATCATAATTTGAAAGGGAAACCAGGTATGTGATTACTTAATAGTTATTATTTCAGGTTTCTCAGAATATTTTTGACCACAAACAAGACAAAATCCCAAATAAACCAGTAAGGAAGATTTATTTTCTCAATAAAAATGTCTCAACATTGCATTGGTCCAGGGTCCATTAAATCAGTGGTTTATAGTAACCAAAGCTCATTCAACTTCCCTGGCTAGTCTCCAAATGTTGGCATTTTCTATGACTAGCTCCCTCATGGATACAAAATGGCTGCCCCAGTTTTAGGAGCCATATGCAGACATCTAGGCAAAAAAAAAGATGTACCATAACACCACTATCTCTTTGTAAGAGTTTCCACTGTTTCTGGAAACCACTTAGAAAACTTTCTTTTATTGGCCAAAGTTCTGTCATATTTTCAAGCTTCAGCCACTCCCCAGCAAGAGGAATGGATAAACATGGTAGCTTAGTCTAGTCAGAACCTACATCTGGGGTTGAGTCAGCCTTTCCTAAATTATCTGCTCATGAAGAATAGTATGGCGATAATAATAATAGTAGTAATAATAAATAGACTTCTTTTTGAAAGGGAATGGGGAATGACTGTTGTGTAGGCACTAAGCTGTTTATGTTATAATTGGGTATAACTAGGTTTAGGTTCTGCCAAGTGAATGCAAAAGAAAAAATGGAAGACAAGGCATTTGGGAGTATTTGCAAGTGAAGATTAAAATGATTAACAATGGGATCTAAGCTGGACAGTGAGGGAAAAGAAAACATGACAGTCTTGATGGACTGTGAGAAAGTGAAGAGGTCAATGGGTTGGTCATCTCAAAGAAATTAAAATATTGTGGAAGTGATGGGAATATTAAAAACAACTTTCCAGATGGAAAATGTTTTGAGGTTGTGAGATATTTGAAATTATGATTGTGAGTTTGGTAGACTTTCTGGTATTAATTCTGGTTAATCTTTCGATATTTATCTTATGATGGGATGTGGTTTTAAAAAATGGGTCAGGGGCTTCCCTGGTGGCGCAGTGGTTGAGAGTCCGCCTGCCGACGCAGGGGACACGGGTTCGTTCCCCAGTCCGGGAAGATCCCACATGCCGCGGAGTGGCTAGGCCCGTGAGCCATGGCCGCTGAGCCTGCGCGTCCGGAGCCTGTGCTCCGCAACGGGAGAGGCCACAACAGTGAGAGGCCGCAAAAAAAAAAAAAAAAAAAAAAAATGGGTCATAGGGCCCAAGATTATTTCTTCTACAGGTTACAAAAGTTGGGCTTAAAGACAGATTTCAACTATTAAAAAATAGAGATCACTACTGAAATGCAGTTCCTTAAGATTTTCGTGGTATCTCAGTTAATAATGGTGGGGAATAACTAGATACTTCATGGGAGAATACTAAAAATAAAAGGATATATAGTTTATCATATATAGGATGTATGCAAAATATTTATCTTTTATAGACATAAAAACGATACGGTATAAAAAGAAACAACCTTGGAGTTAACTGTAGTTTGTCACCGATGCATTGCCATTGAATAACAAATACCGTTGTCCAAAATTTTGGGTTAAAGAAAATTAGACAAAATGAGGGATGATATTTGATATGACGGATATCAGGAAGGGACTTTTAACAAGCTGTGTTCCTTAGTGGAGACCTATATTTTATTTTATTTTCATTTCTTTCATTTGTCTTTGTACCCAAGCAGCATGCTTTTTGTCCTCAGCATGCTCCCTAGCAGAGTGCTTACCCATGGATATGAGCTGAAGCAACATGAAAACCCGCCAAGGCTGCTGTTTGAATCAGGCTCTGTGTTGCAGCTGTGTCTCACCATCGAAGCTGGCGGACTAACATGATTTAGGTTTATGTGTCCACGGTTAGCAGGCCTTGTTTTAGGCAAAAATATCTATCGGCTGAGCTTCAGGGTTCATAAACACAGCTGTCCCCTACTTGGAGGCTTGCTTTTCTTTCTTTTTTCTTTTTACCCAAAAAGCTTAAAGCTATTATTGCCTTCAAAGCTTAGGAAAAAGTCAGCCTCGTTGGGTAGGCCAGCTCTTGTGTGCATCAATTAAATTCTATGCCAAGATGCATTAATTATTTATAAACGCTGGGTTTTAAAATGCTTCACTTTGAAAAAAAGATACCCATTTCTACTCCTACTATTCTTAGATCTTCAAAGTAAGTAAATGACACAGGAAAAATTAAAGCAAGGATAAATCTTCTAAAACCCAAGAATTTTTAAAGGGTACTTTCCATATAGAAAAACCAAATAGAAAACAGATTTATCTCAACTAAAGCATAGATTTCCTGAATTCACCTTGTCATTATTAACATTTATATAATTGCTTTTAATCTCTTTTACTTTTGGAAAATTCAGTACATTCTATTCAATTCATCAACGATTTAATGATCACTTACTACATGGAGCACACTGGGCTGATACATTGGGAAATAAAAATGATAGTTATTTGCCCAGCACTCAAGTAGCTTAGATTATATATAGTGCTTTAAAAGAAATCAAATCCAGTAACTTTTAGTTGCATAAGGCCTCTATATTTTGTTTTAAATATATTAAGACATAGTTCACAACAGAAATTTCTATATTAAATTTTTTCTAAATGTACACACACAGGCATCTTCAGAGATTCAAACTCATCCTTTCTTGATACTTCTTTCCATTACTCTCATTTACCTCATTATTTCCCAGAGTTTTTTCTTTTTTTTAACATCTTTATTGGAGGATGATTGCTTGACATTGTTGTGTTACTTGCTGCTATATAACAAAGTGAATCAGCTACACATATACATATATCCCCATCTCCCCTCCCTCTTGCGTCTCCCTCCCACCCTCCCTATCCCACCCTTCTAGGTGGACACAAATCACAGAGCTGATCTCCCTGTGCTATGCGGCTCCTTCCCAATAGCTATCTGTTTTACATTTGGTAGTGTATATATATCAATGCCAGTCTCACACTTCGTCCCAGCTTCCCCTTCCGCCACCCCATGTCCTCAAGCCCATTCTCTATGTCAGTGTCTTTATTCCTGCCCAACCCCTAGGCTCTTCAGAAATTTTTTTTTTTTCTGATTCTATATATATGTGTTAGCATATGGTATTTGTTTTTCTCTTTCTGACTTACTTCACTCTCTATGACAGACTCTAGGTCAATCCACCTCACTACAAATAACTCAGTTTTGTTTCTTTTTATGGCTGAGTAATATTCCATTGTATATATGTGCCACATCTTCTTTATCCATTCATCTGTTAATGGACACTTAGGTTGCTTCCACATCCTGGATATTGTACACAGAGCTGCAATGAACATTGTGGTACAAGACTCTTTTTGAATTATGGTGTTCTCAGGGTATATGCCTAGTAGTGGGATTTCTGGGTCATATGGTAGTTCTATTTTTAGTTTTTTAAGGAACATCCATACTGTTCTACATAGTGGCTGTATCAATTTATATTCCCACCAACAGTGCAAGAGGGTTCCCTTTTCTCCACATCCTTTCCATCATTTACTATTTGTAGATTTTTTGATGATGGCCATTCTGACCGGTGTGAGGTGATACCTCATTGTAGTTTTGATTTGCATTTCTCTAATGATTAGTGATGTTGAGCATCATGTGTTTGTTGGCAACCTGAATATCTTCTTTAGAGAAATGTCTATTTAGGTCTTCTACCCATTTTTGGATTGGGTTGTTTGTTTTTGTGATATTGAGCTACATGAGCTGCTTGTATATTCTGGAGATTAATCCTTTGTCAGTTGCTTCATTTGCAAATGTTTTCTCTCATTCTGAGGGTTGTCTTTTCATCTTGTTTATGGTTTCCTTGATGTGCAAAAGCTTTTAAGTGTCACTAGGTCCCATTTGTTTTTGTTTTTATTTCCATTTCTCTAGGAGGAGGGTCAAAAAGGATCTTGCTGTGATTTATGTCATAGCATAAATATGAGTGAAAACATAGGCAGAGTGTTCTGCCTATGTTTCCTCTAAGAGTTTTAGAGTGTCTGGACTTACATTTAGGTCTTTAATCCATTTTGAGTTTATCTGCGTGTATCATGTTGGGAGGTTTTCTAATTTCATTGTTTTACATGTAGCTGTCCAGTTTTGCCAGCACCACTTATTGAAGAGGCTGTCTTTTCTCCATTGTATACTCTTGCCTCCTTCATCAAAGTTAAGTTGACCATATGTGCATGGGTTTATCTCTGGGCTTTCTATCCTGTACCATTAATCTATATTTCTGTTTTTATGACAGTACCATACTGTCTTGATTACAGTAGCTTTGTAGTATAGTCTAAAGTCAGGGAGCCTGATTCCTCCAGCTTCGTTTTTCTTTCTCAATATTGCTTTGGCTATTCGGGATCTTTTGTGTTTCCATACACATTATGAAATTTTTTGTTCTAGTTCTGTGAAAAATGCCAGTGGTAGGTTGATAGGGATTGCATTGAATCTGTAGGTTGCTTTGGGTAGTAGAGTCATTTTCACAATGTTGATTCTTCCAATCAAAGAACATGGTATATCTCTCCATCTATTTATATCCTCTTTAATTTCTTTCATCAGTGTCTTATAGTTGTCTGCATACAGGTCTTTTGTCTCCTTAGGTAGGTTTATTCCTAGGTATTTTATTCTTTTTGTAGCAATTGTAAATAGGAGTGTTTCCTTAATTTCTCTTTGAGATTTTTCATCATTAGCCTATACGAATGCAAGAGATTTCTGTGCATTAATTTTCTATCCTGCTACTTTACCAAATTCATTGATTAGCTCTAGTAGTTTTCTGGTAGCACCTTTAGGATTCTCTGTGTATAGCATCATGTCTTCTGCAGTGACAGTTTTACTTCTTCCTTTCCGATTTGGATTCCTTTTATTCTTTTTTCTTCTCTGATTGCTGTGGCTAAAATTTCCAAAAATATGTTGAATAAAAGTGGTGAGAGTGGGCAACCTTGTCTTGTTCCTGCTCTTAGTGGAAATGGTTTCAGTTTTTCACCACTGAGAATGATGTTGGCTGTGGGTTTGTCATATATGGCCTTTATTATGTTAAGGAAAGTTCCCTCTATGCTTACTTTCTGGAGGGTTTTTAATCAAAAATGGGAGTTGAATTTTGTCGAAAGCTTTATCTGCATCTATTGAGATGATCATATGGTTTTCCTCCTTCGATTTGTTAATATGGTGTATCACATTGATTGATTTGCCTGTATTGAAGAATCCCTGCATTCTTGGGATAAACCCCACTTGATCATGGTGTAGGATCCTTTAATGTGTTGTTGTATTCGCTTTGCTAGTGTTTTGTTGAGGATTTTTGCATCTGTGTTCATCAGTGATATTTGCATGTAGTTTTCTTTTTTTGTGACATCTTTATCGGGTTTTGGTAACAGGGCGATGGTGGCCTCGTAGATTGAGTTTGGCAGTGTTCCTCCATCTGCTATATTTTGGAAGCATTTGAGGACAGGTGTTAGCTCTTCTCTAACTGTTTGAGAGAATTCAGCTGTGAAGCCGTTTGGTCCTGGGTTTTTGTTTATTGGAAGATTTTAATCACACTTTAAATTTCAGCACTTGTGATTGGTCTGTTTATATTTTCTAGTTCTTCCTGGTTCAGTCTTGGAAGGTTGTGTTTTTCTAAGAATTTGTCCATTTCTTCCAGATTGTCCATTTTGTTAGCATAGCTGCTGCAGCAATCTCTCATAATCCTTTGTATTTCTGCAGTGTCATTTGTTACTTCTTCATTTTTTTTTTTTACATCTTTATTGGAGTATAATTGCTTTACAATGGTGTGTTTGTTTCTGCTTATAACAAAGTGAATCAGTTATACATATACATATGTTCCCATATCTCTTCCCTCTTGCCTCTCCCTCCCTCCCACCCTCCCTATCCCACCCCTCCAGGCGGTCACAAACCACCGAGCCGATATCCCTGTGCCATGCGGCTGCTTCCCACTAGCTATCTACCTTACGTCTGTTAGTGTATATATGTCCATGCCTCTCTCTCGCCCTGTCACAGCTCACCCTTCCCCCTCCCCATATCCTCAAGTCCGTTCTCCAGTAGGTCTGTATCTTTATTCCTGTCTTACCCCTAGGTTCTTCATGACATTTTTTTTCTTAAATTCCATATATATGTGTTAGCATGCGGTATTTGTCTTTTTCTTTCTGACTTACTCCACTCTGTATGACAGACTCTAGGTCTATCCACCTCATTACAAATAGCTCAATTTTGTTTCTTTTTATGGCTGAGTAATATTCCATTGTATATATGTGCCACATCTTCTTTATCCATTCATCCAATAATGGGTACTTAGGTTGTTTGCATCTCTGGGCTATTGTAAATAAAGCTGCAATGAACATTTTGGTACACGATTCTTTTTGAATTTTGGTTTTCTCAGGGTATATGCCCAGTAGTGGGATTGCTGGGTCATATGGTAGTTATATTTATAGTTTTTTAAGGAACCTCCATACTGTTCTCCTTAGTGGCTGAACCAATTCACATTCCCACTAGCAGTGCAAGAGTGTTCCCTTTTCTCCACACCCTCTCCAGCATTTATTGTTTCTAGATTTTTTGATGATGGCCATTCTGACTGGTGTGAGATGATATCTCATTGTAGTTTTGAGTTGCATTTCTCTAATGATTAATGATGTTGAGCATTCTTTCATGTGTTTGTTGGCAGTCTGTATATCTTCTTTGGAGAAATGTCTATTTAGGTCTTCTGCCCATTTTTGGATTGGGTTGTTTATTTTTTTGTTATTGAGCTGCATGAGCTGCCTGTAAATTTTAGAGATTAATCCTTTGTCAGTTGATTCATTTGCAAATATTTTCTCCCATTCTGAGGGCTGTCTTTTGGTCTTGTTTATGGTTTCCTTTGCTGTGCAAAAGCTTTGAAGTTTCATTAGGTCCCATTTGTTTATTTTTGTTTTTATCTCCATTACTCTAGGAGATGGGTCAAGAAGGATCTTGCTGTGATTTATGTCATAGAGTGTTCTGCCTATGTTTTCCTCTAAGAGTTTGATAGTTTCTGGCCTTACATTTAGGTCTTTAATCCATTTTGAGCTTATTTTTGTGTATGGTGTTAGGGAGTGATCTAATCTCATACTTTTACATGTACCTGTCCAATTTTCCCAGCACCACTTATTGAAGAGGCTGTCCTTTCTCCACTGTATATTCCTGCCACCTTTATCAAAGATAAGGTGACCATATGTGCATGGGTTTATCTCTGGGCTTTCTATCCTATTCCATTGATCTATCTTTCTGTTTTTGTGCCAGTACCATACTGTCTTGATTACTGTAGCTTTGTAGTATAGTCTGAAGTCAGGCAGCCTGATTCCTCCAGCTCCATTTTTTGTTCTCAAGATTGCTTTGGCTATTCGGGGTCTTTTGTGTTTCCATACAAATTGTGAAATTTTTTGTTCTAGTTCTGTGAAAAATGCCAGTGGTAGTTTGATAGGGATTGCATTGAATCTATAGATTGCTTTGGGTAGTAGAGTCATTTTCACAATGTTCATTCTTCCAATCCAAGAACATGGTATATCTCTCCATCTATTTGTATCATCTTTAATTTCTTTCATCGGTGTCTTATAATTTTCTGCATACAGGTCTTTGGTCTCCTTAGGTAGGTTTATCCCTAGATATTTTATTCTTTTTGTTGCAATGATAAATGGGAGTGTTTTCTTGATTTCACTTTCAGATATTTCATCATTAATATATAGGAATGCCAGAAATTTCTGTGCATTAATTTTGTATCCTGCTACCTAACCAAATTCATTGATTAGCTCTAGTAGTTTTCTGGTAGCATCTTTAGGATTCTCTCTGTATAGTATCATGTCATCTGCAAACAGTGACAGCTTTACTTCTTCTTTTCCGATTTGGATTCCTTTTATTTCCTTTTCTTCTCTGATTGCTGTGGCTAAAACTTCCAAAACTATGTTGAATAAGAGTGGTGAGAGTGGGCAACCTTGTCTTGTTCCTGACCTTAGTGGAAATGCTTTCAGTTTTTCGCCATTGAGGATGATGTTGGCTGTGGGCTTGTCATATACGGCCTTTATTATATTGAGGAAAGTTCCCTCTACACCTACTTTCTGCAGGGTTTTTATCATAAATGGGTGTTGAATTTTGTCAAAAGCTTTCTCTGCATCTATTGAGATGATCATATGGTTTTTCTCCTTCAATTTGTTAATATGGTTAATCACATTGATAGATTTGCGTATATTGAAGAATCCTTGCATTCCTGGAATAAACCCCACTTGATCATGGTGTATGATCCTTTTAATGTGCTGTTGGATTCTGTTTGCTAGTATTTTGTTGAGGATTTTTGCATCTATGTTCATCAGTGATATTGGCCTGTAGTTTTCTTTCTTTGTGACATCCTTGTCTGGTTTTGGTATCAAGGTGATGGTGGCCTCGTAGAATGAGTTTGGGAGTGTTCCTCCCTCTGCTATATTTTGGAAGAGTTTGAGAAGGATAGGTGTTAGCTCTTCTCTAAATGTTTGATAGAATTCGCCTGTGAAGCCATCTGGTCCTGGGCTTTTGTTTGTTGGAAGATTTTTAATCACAGTTTCAATTTCAGTGTTTGTGATTGGTCTGTTCATATTTTCTATTTCTTCCTGATTCAGTCTTGGCAGTTTGTGCATTTCTAAGAATTTGTCCATTTCTTCCAGATTGTCCATTTTATTGGCATAGAGTTGCTTGTAGTAATCCCTCATGATTTTTTGTATTTCTGCAGTGTCAGTTGTTACTTCTCCTTTTTCATTTCTAATTCTATTGATTTGAGTCTTCTCCCTTTTTTTCTTGATGAGTCTGGCTAATGGTTTATCTATTTTATTTATTTTCTCAAGGAACAAGCTTTTAGCTTTATTGATCTTTGCTATTGTTTCCTTCATTTCTTTTTCATTTATTTCTGATCTGATTTTTATAATTCCTTTCCTTCTGCTAGCTTTAGGGTTTTTTTGTTCTTCTTTCTCTAATTGCTTGAGGTGCAAGGTTAGGTTGTTTATTCGAGATGTTTCCTGCTTCTTAAGGTGGGCTTGTATTGCTATAAACTTCCCCCTTAGAACTGCTTTTGCTGCATCCCATAGGTTTTGGGTTGTTGTGTCTCCATTGTCATTTGTTTCTAGGTATTTTTTGATTTCCTCTTTGATTTCTTCAGTGATCACTTCGTTATTAAGTAGTGTATTGTTTACACACTTTTCCATGTGTTTGTATTTTTTACAGATCTTTTCCTGTAATTGATATCTAGTCTCATGGCGTTGTGGTCGGAAAAGATACTTGATACAATTTTAATTTTCTTATATTTACCAGGGCTTGATTTGTGACCCAAGATATGATCTGTCCTGGAAAATGTTCCATAAGCACTTGAGAAAATTGTGTAGTGTGTTGTTTTTGGATGGAGTGTCCTATAAATATCAATTAAGTCCATCTTGTTTAATGTATCATTTAAAGCTTGTGTTTCCTTATTTATTTTTTCATTTTGGATGATCTGTCCATTGGTGTGAAAGTGGGGTGTTAAAGTCCCCTACTATGAATGTGTTACTGTCGATTTCCCCTTTTATGGCTGTTAGTATTTGCGTTATGTATTGAGGTGCTCCTATGTTGGGTGCATAAATACTTACAATTGTTATATCTTCTTCTTGGATCGATCCCTTGATCATTATGTAGCGTCCTTTGTCTCTTCTAATAGTCTTTATTTTAAAGTCTATTTTGTCTTATATGAGAATTGCTACTCCAGCTTTCTTTTGGTTTCCATTTGCATGGAATATCATTTTCCATCCCCTTACTTTCAGTCTGTATGTGTCTCTAGGTCTGAAGTGGGTCTCTTGTAGACAGCATATATATGGGTCTTGTTTTTGTATCCATTCAGCCAGTCTGTGTCTTTTGGTGGGAGCATTTAGTCCATTTACATTTAAGGTAATTATCGATATGTATGTTCCTATTCCCATTTTCTAAATTGTTTTGGGTTCGTTATTATAGGTCTTTTCCTTCTGTTGTGTTTCTTGTCTAGAGAAGTTCCTTTAGCATTTGTTGTAAAGCTGGTTTGGTGGTGCTGAACTCTCTCAGCTTTTGCTTGTCTGTAAAGGTTTTAATTTCTCCATCAAATCTGCATGAGATCCTTGCTGGGTAGAATAATCTTGGTTTCAGGTTTTTCTCCTTCATCACTTTCACTATGTCCTGGCACTCCCTTCTGGCTTGCAGGTTTTCTGCTGAAACATCAGCTGTTAACCTTATGGGGATTCACTTGTGTGTTATATGTTGTTCTTCCCTTGCTGCTTTTAACATGCTTTCTTTGTATTTAATTTCTGACAGTTTGATTAATATGTGTCTTTGCGTATTTCTCCTTGGATTTATCCTATATGGGACTCTCTGTGCTTCCTGGACTTGATTAACTATTTCCTTTCCCATATTAGGGAAGTTTTCAACTATAATCTCTTCAAATATTTTCTCAGTCCCTTTCTTTTTCTCTTCTTCTTCTGGAACCCCTATAATTCGAATGTTGGTGCGTTTAATGTTGTCCCAGAGGTCTCTGAGACTGTCCTCAGTTCTTTTCATTCTTTTTTCTTTATTCTGCTCTGCAGTAGTTATTTCCACTATTTTATCTTCCAGGTCACTTATCCGTTCTTCTGCCTCATTTATTCTGCTATTGATCCCATCTAGAGTATTTTTCATTTCATTTATTGTGTTGTTCATCATTGTCTGTTTCATCTTTATTTCTTCTAGGTCCTTGTTAAATGTTTCTTGCATTTTGTCCATTCTATTTCCAAGATTTTGGATCATCTTTACTATCATTATTCTGAATTCTTTTTCAGGTAGACTGCTTATTTCCTCTTCATTTGTTAGGTCTGGTGCATTTTTATCTTGCTCCTTCATCTGCTGTGTGTTTTTCTGTCTTCTCATTTTGCTTATCTTACTGTGTTTGTGGTCTCCTTTTTGCAGGCTGCAGGTTCATAGTTCCCATTGTTTTTGGTGTGTGTCCCTAGTGGCTAACATTGGTTCAGTATGTTCTGTAGGCTTCCTGGTGGAGGGGACTAGTGCCTGTGTTGTGGTGGATGAGGCTGGATCTTGTTTCTGTAGTGGGCAGGTCCACATCTGGTGGTGTGTTTTGGTGTGTCTGTGAAGTCAGTATGATTTTAGCCAGCCTCTCTGCTAATGGGTAGGGTTGTGTTCCTGTCTTACTAGTTGTTTGGCATAGGGTGTCCAGCACTGTAGCTTGCTGGTCGTTGAGTGAAGCTGGGTGCTGGTATTAAGATGGAGGTCTCTGGGAGATTTTCGCCATTTGATATTATGTGGAGCTGGGAGGTCTCTTGTTGACCAGTGTCCTCAAGTTGGCTCTCCCACCTCAGAGGCAGAGCCCTGACTCCTGGCTGGAGCACCAAGAGCCTTTCATCCTCACAGCTGTGGTTGTCTGTCTTCCTTATTTGGCAGAATACGATTTTTCTTGGTCAGGCAGCCTATCAGTGAAAACTGCTTACTTGTTTCTTTTTTCTAAGTGCTAGAACTGTTCTTGCACTGAATTTGTTTCTGTCCTAGGCAAGGGTATGCAGTGATGCTTCACAAAAGCTGGCCAACTAGCTTTCTTCGGTTGACATCTGCACCTCTACATCACTCTTTTCAAATTTCAACATATTGTCACCTCCAGGTTTGCTAATGACTACTTTGTAGCCAGGTGTATTTGCTTTTTCATCTCACTTGTGAGATGACCAAGGTAGTTATTCAGGCATAAGCAAGGCAAGGGAGATCTTGGGCAAGGGGTCCCACCAGGTCACATAGAATCCTGGACTCTCTGATGTCCTTTTATTCCTTTGCACTTAGTCTAGTTTCACTTGCTCGTAGGGAGCCGTGTGACGAGGCCTTTCAGCTGCTTCTTCAGACCGGAGCTCCTAGTGGGAAATGGCTACGCAAACGCCTCAGCCGGAGAACGTGACTTCTTCATTTCTAATCCTGTTGATCTGAATCTTCTCCCTTTTTTCTGTGATGAATCTGGCTAATGGTTTATCAATTTTGTTTATCTTCTCAAAGAACAAGCTTTTAGTCTTATTAATCTTTGCTATCATTTCCTTCATTTCTTTTTCATTTATTTCTGATCTGATCTTTATGATTTCTTTCCTTCTGCTAACTTTGGGGTGTTTTTTTTCTTCTTTCTCTAATAGCTTTAGGTGTAAGGTTAGGTTTTTTATTTAGATGTTTGTTGTTTCTTGAGGTAGGACTGTATTGCCGTAAACTTCCCTCTTAGAACTGCTTTTGCTGCATCCCATAGGTTTTGGTTCGTCGTGTTTTCATTGTCATTTGTTTCTAGGTATTTATTAATTTCCTCTTCGATTTCTTCAGTGATCTCTTGATTATTTAGTAGCATATTGTTTAGCCTCCATGTGTTTGTGTTTTTTAGTTTTTTTCCTGTAATTGATATCTAGTCTCATAGTGTTGTGGTCAGAACAGATACTTGATACGATTTCAATTTTCTTAAATTTACCAAGGCTTCATTTGTGACCCAAGATATGATCTATCCTGGAGAATGTTCCATTAGCACTTGAGAAGAAAGTGTATTCTGTTGTTTTTGGATAGAATGTCCTATAAATATCAATTAAGTCCATCTTGTTTAATGTGGCATTTAAAGCTTGTGTTTCCTTTTTATTTTCATTTTGGTTGATCTGTCCATTGGTGAAAATGGGGTATTAAGGTCCCTTACTATGATTGTGTACTGTCAATTTCCCATTTTATGGTTGTTAGCATTTGCCTTATATATTGAAGTTCTCCTCTGTTGGATGCATAAATATTTACAATTGTTATATCTTCTTCTTGGATCGATCCTTTGATCATTATGCAGTGTCCTTCTTTGTCTCTTATAATAGTCTTTATTTTAAAGTCATTTTGTCTTATATCAGAATTGCTACTCCAGCTTTCTTTTGATTTCCACTTGCATGGAATCTTTTTCCATCCCATCACTTTTAGTCTCTATTTTTTCTCTAGGTCTGAAGTGGGTCTCTTGTTGACAGCATATATATGGGTCTTGTTTTTGTATCCATTTAGCCAGTCTATGTCTTTGGTTGGAGGATTTAATCCATTTACACTTAAGGTAATTGTCGATATGTATGTTACACTTAAGGTAATTGTCGATATGTATGTTCCTATTACCATTTTGTTAATTGTTTTGGGTTTGTTATTGTAGGTCTTTTCCTTCTCTTGTGTTGCCTTCCTAGAGAAGTTCCTTTACCATTTGTTGTAAAGCTGGTTTTGTGGCGCTGAATTCTCTTAGCTTTTCCTTGTCTGTAATGGTTTTAATTTCTCCATTGAATCTGATTGAGATCCTTGCTGGTTAGAGTAATCTTAGTTGTAGGTTTTTCCCTTTTATTACTTTAAGTATGTCCTGCCACTCCCTTCTGGCTTGCAGATTTTCTGCTGAAAGATTAGCTGTTAACCTCATGGGGATTCCCTTTTATGTTATTTGTTGCTTTTCCCTTGCTGCTTTTAATATTTCTTCTTTGTATTTAATTTTTGATAGTTTGATTAATATGTGTCTTGGCATGTTTCTACTTAGATTTATCCTGTATGGGACACTCTGCGCTTCCTGGATTTGATTAACTATTTCATTTCCTGTATTAGGGAAGTTTTCAACTATAATCTCTTCAAATATTTTTTCATTCCCCTTTTTTCTCTCCTCTTCTTCTGGGACGCCTATAGTTCAAATGTTGGTGCATTTAATTTTGTCCCAGAGGTCTCTGAGACTGTCCTCAATTCTTTTCATTCTTTTTTCTTTATTCTTCTCTGCAGTATTTATTTCCACTATTTTATTTTCCAGGTCACTTATCCATTATTCTGCCTCAGTTAGTCTGTTATTGATTCTTTCCAGAGAATTTTTAATTTCATTTATTGTGCTGTTCATCATTGTTTGTTTGCTCTTTAGTTCTTCTAGGTCTTTGTTAAATGTTTCTTTATTTTCTCCATTCTATTTCCAAGATTTTGGATCACCTTTACTATCATTACTCTGAATTCTCTTTCAGGTAGACTGCCTATTTCTTCTTCATTTGTTAGGTCTGGTGGGTTTTTATCTTGCTCCTTCATCTGCTGTGTATTTCTGTGTCTTCTCATTTTGCTTATCTTACTGTGTTTGGGGTCTCCTTTTTGCAGGCTGCAGGTTCATATTTCCTGTTGTTTTTGGTGTCTGCCCCCAGTGGGTATTGTTGGTTCAGTGGGTTGTATAGCCTTCCTGGTGGAGGGATCTGTTGCCTGTGTTCTGGTGGATGAGGCTGGATCTTGTCTTTCTGGTGGGCAGGACCACGTCCAGTGGTGTGTTTTGGGGTGTCTGTGACCTTATTATGATTTTAGCCAGCCTCTCTGCTAATGGGTGGGGTTGTGTTCCTGTCTTGCTACTTTCGCATGGGGTGTTCAGCACTGGAGCTTGCTGGTCATTGACTGAAGCTGAGTCTTAGTGTTCAGACAGATCTCTGGTAGTGCTCTCACCAATTGATATTACGTGGGACTGGGAGATCTCTGGTGGTCCAATATCCTGAACTCAGTGCTCCCACCTCAGAGGCTCAGGCCTGACCACCAGCCGGAACTCCAAGACCCTGTCAGGCCAGGTACCTGGGGATTTTCTTGCCTTTTCAGAAGTCTGAGGTCTTCTGCCAGCATTCAGTAAGTATTCTGTAGGAGTTGTTCCACATGTAGTTATATTTTTCATGTATTTATGGAGGCAATGGTGATCTCCACATCTTACTCCTCCACCATCTTGCTGGTCCTCCCATAAAATCTAGAATCTGGAGTGGCTGCCTCTTTCTTCTATCTCTCCTTGCCCTCCTTGTACAGTGGTCCAGTTTCAGATTTCACTTGGGAAGCTCCATGTTTTCCCGCCAACACTGCTCCCTAAAAGCCTCCACTGACTCCCTCCCATAGAGTTTTGTAAGGAATGTATGTTGGCAAAATTTTTCTCTACTGCTTCTTTGCTCAGTTTGTTTCTTCCCTTTATATTCATTGAATTTTTCATACCATCATTAACTTAGTGCACTTTACACATTTCATTGCTTTGCTGATCTATCAGGTCATTAACAGAACCATGAGGAAGTTAAATAATTTACTGGTTTGTTTGAAAGAGCCCAAGTTTTCCAGCCCTTGGGGCATAATGGAAGAGCCATCTGTTTGTGAAACATATGCCAGATGATGCAGCAGCCTCAAGATCCCAGATTCCAGTCATAGACTGAAGTAAATAAGCATAGGTATTGTTTTTGTGCCAGAAACCATAGAATGAACAGATCAGAATCTAAATGATATCTTAATTATATGTTTTTAAATACATTGCCAGTTAACACCAACTCTATTTTCACTATGAAAGTCTAATATTACCTTCAGACGTTTAGCTTTTTATCCTGTCTTCTGACATTAAAATATTCATCATAAAAATTTTGGAAAATGCAATTTCAGAGCCTACAAATCTAAAATAACCTGATGTCCTATCACTGTAACATACTGTATATGCACAGACATGCACTCAAACATGCAAATGTGTAAATATACATATATGAACTATAGTATAAGCAGTTATTTTTTTTTTTTTTTTTTTTTTTTTTTTTTTTTTG
>NW_006797594.1:1953461-1972249 GCF_000442215.2 Lipotes vexillifer
CCCGCGTCTCCTGCATCGGCAGGCGGACTCTCAAGCACTGCGCCACCAGGGAAGCCCTAAGCAGTTATTTTTAAATTTAAAAATTAATCTATGTTCAGCTTAGCCAATAATTTTTAACATAATTATTTTTACAGACTACACATATTCTATTTTGTGGAATAGTGTAATTTATTTAATCAAACCCTATTGTCAATCATTTATTTCATTTCTGATTTTTTATAAAGAACCCTAAAATAAATGTCTTTGTATATACATTGCTGCATGGATTTCACTGTTTAGGATAAATTATAGAAGTCATGATGTTAGATTAAGTACACAAGTATAACTGCTCTCACTTCTACAAATACATAGAAATAGTTTTTAAGGTTAAAACAGTATCACAGTGCTAAAAAAGAAAAATACATGAATAAGAAATATTTTGGAAGTCAAAGTAGGAAGTGAAGCTCTATAGTCTAAGAGATTCTGGGCTCAGAAGCAGAAGTTGAGCCTAGAACTTCAACCCTTGCATATAAACAGAGGCCTCACAGCTCACGCTTGAGTCATAAAGCCAGCCTAGATACAAGAAAGTAGTTAGTAAAGTTTTGCCCACTAGTAGGAGAAACAAACTGTATGTGGTGGAGGGAGTAAAAAGAGGTCACAGTACAACTTGGATCCTGGACAAACCATATGCTGGTTTTTAAGACAGAGATGCTGTTGTCTAGAGTTCTCAACACATTTGGATGATCTGTTTCTGAGCTTTGGATCCCTTGGGGCTGGGCTGAGATGACCTCAGAAAATACTGCATAAAGAGGACTGATCTGGTGACCAAAAGAGAAATATTCCAATGCAAGATGAGTTTTCAAATTAAGATTTGCTAACTTAAAGGACAAGAAGTTTAGTTCTTTCTCACATAACAGTACAGAGTGGGAATTTTAGTTTGGAACTGACTTTACACATGTAATTGTTCAGTGACCTGGACTTGTATATGTTGTTCCATCTTTAGTAGCTGGCTTCAAAAGTTGCTCTTATCACCATCTTGAAGGCCACAGGAAAGTGGAAAGAGCATAGGGCATCGTGGACAGGAGGTTTATGAGCCACGTGTGGAAGTGGCACATGATGCTTTTATTCAAAATCTGCTAGTGGACATCTAGGAGTCTCACACTCTAATGAATTATGGAGTAAAAGCCTGTGGTTATTAATCAATAACAGACTAATATAAAAATTAAAATATTGGAATTGAAATATAATAGTTGATATAGTAAATCTAATAGAAAAGCTCTACAGTAAACTAGGCACATCAAAACATATAATTAGAAATGTAAAGCTGAGAAAATCACCCAGAATTCTAGAACAGAGAGATAGAAGAAAACAAGTGTGTAACTTAATTTATAGGGGCAGCACAGAGAGGCAAGTGGGACGAGATACAATTCAGTTATAATGGCTACAACTTTTGAGAACTGAAGAAAGTGGAGTGTATTAAATTAACAAATAATAAAAAAGCAGAATAAAAACTAAAAGATACACTTCATACATTCTAATTAAGCTACCTAATACCAAGGACAAATAGAAAAAGCTCAGAACTATCAAAGAAAAAAGCATGTTTACAAACAACTAAAGAAAAAAAAAATTGAATGTAGCAGACCTCATCTATAATAAAAAAAAAGACAATAGAATTATATTTTTGTCTGAAGACAACAGAATTATATTTTTTTAATGGAAATGTAATTTTGTTATAAACCTAGAATTCTCTGCCTAGCTAATGTTTTACTCAAAAGTGAAAATAAAATAAATACCTGTATAAGCAAAACATGATTAGGAGTTTAGTAGTTGTGGGAAGTTTAGGAGAAAGACGATTAAAAGATACACTTCAACAAGAAATAAAAGGAACCTAGAAGAAAGGAATGGAAAGTGAGAAGAAATGGTGAAAAAACTAATTGATAAACCAAGTTGTTAAATACAAATAAGGTAAATTTATAAGAAGAAGATGGGAAAAAGAGGAGTATGGGGAGGAGGTGAAATTTATTTATGTGCTGACTTTGAACTTTGTCAGGAAACATATAAAGTTAGTAAGTTTGTTCAACATTTATGGCTAATCAATTAAATTAGAAATAAAATGTATCACTTAATAATGAGTAATGGGGGAAATGAGGAGCTTAATTCAAAAAGGGTAAAAGGAGAACAAAGGAAAGGCAGCATGGTATATACACAAGATTGCAAAAATGAAACCAAATACACACTAGTATTAATATCAACAATAAAGATAGAAGGAATAAACATTGTTTATGGGACACAAAGATTGGAATTATATAAATATAACTGCTCATTAAAAGAGACACATCCATATTTTAAAAATATAAAGAGGATAAAATAAAAGGGTGGAAAAGGATTTACTAGACCACTAATAATAGAAAAATAGCATTTGTGAAAAATAGAACTTAAGGCAAATTAATTAAATGGGATATAACTAAAGAAGGTTTCTTAATGTTAAGAGGAAGATCATCAATCATAATGTTGTATGTACTTAAAGCACAGACCTGAAAAATACAAAGTAAAATCTGAGATAATTAAAGGAGAAAAAAAAATTAACAACCATGTCAGGTTTTCTATATCCATTTCTAGAAACAAAATAAAAGTTCAAAAATACTAATTTTTTCCTTCCTTGGCCATACTATAGTAGATTGGTGATATGAAAGACCCCCTAACTTCAAAACAACTGGATCATAGATATAACACTCTCTGTAAATCACTGCTGGTTTCATATGAGGTAGTAGTGATCTCCAAGGAAAACCCCTCCCAAACAAGTGAGCAAACAAGACAAGAATTGGTGCTAGAGGTGCAGGCAACAAGTAGAGGCACAATGGATATCACCAGCATAAAAGCTGTTGAACCCTTAGCTTTGGACTAGAATCAAGGTGGAGGAACTGAGGCTAGGACTTAGTGAAACCTCTTATCTGAAAATGGTTAGAATGCCACCCATGTGGTGGTGCTTCCCAGCTACTAAAAAGAAGCAGAAGCAAATCTTATCTTGAGGAAGGCTTTCACAATTTAGGGCCACAGGACTCCCACAGATTAAAATAAAGCAATGAGCTCACAATCAAAAATAAAAAAAATATAGACATTGTCAAGACAACATGTATAACAGTCATAGAAATAAAGTATCATAGTTAGATTACTAAGGACTGAACAAAAAGTAATTTAGAGGACTTAGGAGACTGTGTGCAAAATATCAAAAAGAAAAAAAAAGACAATCACAAAGATGAACAAAAAATAAGTGATTAATAGAAATGTATAGGCAAATTTGAAAGAAAAATGGAAGTGATAGAAATGGAAAAAAATAATTTTAGGACTAGAAAATCAACAATATGTTAAGCAGCAGAATACACATAGCTAACACAAGAAAAAATATCTTGAAGAAATTACCTAGTTCTGAAGTTCTAGACATTTTTTGAAAGTATAGCTAACAGAATTTGCTCATGAGTTGGAGACAGTTTATAAAAGGAAGAAAGGGTTCAAGAATAACTCCAAATTGTTTTGCTCTAGCAAATGGAGAAATGGAATTGCATTTAACTGAGATAGAGTCAGTTTGAAGGAGGATTGACTACCAGTATTTCATTTTAAGATATGTTAAATTTGATATGTCTATTAGCCATTGTTTTTGTGAGTAGGCAATCAGTCTGAAGGTCAGAAAGAGGTCCTGACTACAGATATACACTTAGGAGCCATCAGCCTATAGGTGGTGTTTAAAGTATGAGATGAGACATGATTGCAAAAGGCGTAAATGTAGCAAAGATTGAGAAGAGAGAAATTTTAAAGATCATGTCTTGGAGGACTCCAACACCAAGAGATGAAGAGAACAGATGGAGGGAAATGAATCTGAAACTTTTGAATAGGCATAATTATATGGATAGAAATGTTCTGTGCTGAGAAGAGTAATATTCTAGTTAGAAAATCTGAGTTTGAATTTGGGCTTCATTCTAACAGGGTAGTTGGCCTTGGGCAAGTTACTTAAGTAGTCACTCTAAGGAATTCATTACTGGTTCTTCACATAACTAGTCAGGTCCACTTATGGTTTAGGTCCAATTTAAATGTCACTGTCCCAAAGAGTTCTCCCATTTTTACCCATAATTCAGCCCAGTTATTCCCTATTACCATGTCTTGTTTATTTCATTTGCTTAATCCCAGTATAAAATTAGCTTATGCATTTACTTATTTATATTAATTGCAAGTATGTCTCCTTCCCTCTCACCACCAACACAGAAATGTATACTGCATGTGGGTAAGTTTTTTGACTAATTCATTACTTTGTATTCAACTCCTGGCATGATGCCTAGCACACAGAATTAATAAATAACCATGAAATAAATGAACATATTTCCAGGAATGAGAAACACTGAACTGAAAACTTGCTTCCTAAAGGACACTCCACTGGCTATGCAAATTAATTTAGATTCTTAGAATTAAATATTTAATATGTTGCTTAAATGTGTTCCTCAATTTTCTGAAAGAAAGCAATTTTATATTTTTAGAAGTGCATTTCTTGTGAATTATTTGTGTAAACCATATCCTTTCTAGCCACATCTATTTGTACCCATAGGTCCAGGCATTTTAAAACATTGGGCAAAAACTTGCCTACTATCCACATAAGAGAACAACAATTCCAGAGAGATTACTGGAGGAATTCTCCCTCTCTCAAAACACAGACACATGTATATGCACGCGCACACACACACACGCACACAAACCATGGTCTTCTTTTGCATTCTGAAACATGCCATAGATGGATAGGTTTAGATTATTTTTCTACTTATGTTGGATTTCCACATGCCTTTAGTATTGAAATGTATTACATGCACCACCATGTCAAATTCCTAAGAGAAGTTCTTTGAATTATCCCTAACTCCTGGCCCCTTTTGCCACATATATTCAGAACTAGAATTTGCTTTCATTTAACATATAGCTATAATAAGGAATCTCTTTCTGTGATCTCTTCTGTTTATGTTTATCAGTTTCTGTAAATACATGGGAAAGGAACAGTAACAACTTTTGAATAATGGGATTTCATGAAATTACAGATGGAAATATGTGCATTTTATTTTTATAAGAGTTTGTAAAGCAGGAATTTTATGAAGCTATCATAATCAGAAAGCACTAAGTTATTTTTTGAAAAAAACAATTCTCACAGAAAATCAAAACGTTCTCATGGAGAAACTGTGCAGTTTCTTAGCAAAGATTGTAAATGACATTTGCAGCTTCCTAAGCGACCACCCAGTCACATAAATTATTTTAAGACCACCATTTGACTTTTACAGCCAAATAAACTCAGTGAGCACTCGTGCTCTCTTTCATGTCAGTGCCATGGATTTATGATCTCCATCCCAGAGTAAGAGAGCTTTTTAATTTGTCCATGAATTTAAGCATCTTTGGCTGTACTGTTTATTAGAAATAAAGTCAGCAAAAATGAAGAATCTTTAAGAGTTTCCTTCTGGAATCTCCTTTGAACAGATGTATGGTTACTTTCATTTTTTTAAACTGTATCAATGATTTTTCTTATTTTTACTTTAAATTATTTGTTAAAGTGATTATAAATTATTATAAATGTGACATTATTAAAGAGTTTATAATTTCCATTGAAAATATGTCACCAGGTAAATATGTATTTAATTCATCTTCCTTTACAGCAATGGGTTTTTATTAATTAGTATTTGTACCAGTAGGAAATATATAAATAACTTTGAATTTCTCCCATAAGTACCTGTTAAACATTGTATAATTTAGGTAGCAAAGTTTATAATTTTTTATTTTTGGCAAAGTAAAAATTACAAGTAAAGCCCCATATTTATGATGAAACTGATTTATGTATTTTAGAGATCATTTATTTCCTGAATATAGTCAATACAATAATTTCTCATTTATTTAACATTTATATAGTATTATAACTATTTTGCCTTATATTGTTATATAAATGTAAATTTTTCTTATCTTTCCTCTTTTTTTTAGTGTCACAAAGAATTCACAGACTTTTATTTATTCGTTGTTTTACCTTCAAGTGCAGTCACTTGTGATGTGTTAATTGGCCAGTGGGAGCCCTTCCAAGCTGATTTTATGTCCTTTTGACAACTTCCGCATTCGGCTTGCACAACAAAAGTCCCAGACTCACATTTTGTTTTCTCTCTTCTGATTTTGGAATGCGTCCAAGAGCCCTAGTTTATTTTTTCAGGGTATGTGGAAACCAAGATCCGGGTTTCTGGGTTTTAGGGGTACAATTGCTACTGGAGTGTCATGACCTTTCAGTGACCTAAAAAGCATAAGTTCATGTTGACACGTCTAACTTAAATTTAACATGGCAGAATTTTTAACTTTGTTGATTTTATAATTTTGCCTCTTTTCTCTTACATGAAAAATCTCAGTCACTGATATTAATAGCATATTTATTTACTCGAACTTTCAATTTGAATATAATTATTTCAAAATTACAATACCAATATATGTTTTTTACCAACCAGTATTTTTATTGACAATACATTTAGTAAGAGAAGTTTAAGATTTCTTTGCAATTTTTTTATCCTAAAAGAATATTTTACTAATGATATACAGTCTGAGTTGTGCTCAAAAGCTACATGTTTTTTTTTCTGTGGTTATGGTACCAATTTGATATACAGTAGGTTTCACTCAAGTTACTCCAAGTCCACTCTCCCTACTTCCCACATTAGTGTTCCTCCTCCATTCTCACCTTGCCAATATCTAGCTCAGATAGTCTTGATTATTTGTTTTCTGTTCTCCTCATATGACACTGGTGAGTGTTATTGACGGGATAATGTAACCATCCTTGTTAAGTTCAATATATGTTGGTGTTTTTGACCTGAACTGACCCCTTACTCACCTTTTATAATTATTTATATTCATCTATAGTTGGTTTCCTATCATGATTCCTAGTAGTCCCTCCTAAAATTTCCCCTCTTTATGGCTTCAATGAACTTCTTATGTACAAAAATCACCTTGTTTTGTTTTATCAAGATAAAGCCAACAGTGTGATTAATATTTTGAGTCTATACATTCAGGAATTTGAAATTATTTTTTCTCCTGAATTAACCCTCTTTTCTGAATGTTTAGAGATTTTAATGGGATCTGCCAGTTTAATGTCAAGGCTACAGTGCTAGCTGGAATTTCCTAGGTCACCCAACAAGTTACTTAAATTGGCTGAATCAACAATGTGCAAGTGTGGTAGACATGGCCTCCAAAACCCTGAAGAGAGCAATCAAGCACTGAAGTTCTTTCTTAGCGACAGGAGGGACACAGCGTAATGATTTGCTTTACACTTTAGAGGGTATATACTGGCATTACCCAGACCACTGACTGACTAAAATCTTCACCAACAGCAGGTTCCTGAATTTTTATATTTCATTTCTCACATCCTGGTATGTTTCTTTCTAAGGCATGAAGAATACTTATTACTTTTTGCTTCTCATTTCTGATTAATATGAGGTCATTAATACAGAGGGCTACAGTTATGTTCTGTGTAATATCCAGATAATTGAGACTCTTTTGGACTGTAATATGTTAGCAAGACTGTAAAACCAGGTATCTTAGAATGGTACCAGGTACCAGGTATCTTAGAATGGGTTTCCCTTGAAGCTGATTCTAAGATGAGGATTTGAGTATAATAGTTTATTTGGGAAGTTCAGAAACCACTGGTAGGGATTGAAGATGCAGTTCAAAGAAGGAAAAGTAGCTAAGATCCATTTCAAGTTGAGGCTACTTGAGCTTAATCCCACAGGGAAATTATGGGGGGAGACCAAACAAGATAAGTGGCTTCCAGGCCCTCCTACAAAAAGAATTATAGTATCCTCATCAATTTCCCAGTCAGGAGATTTCCCTGGTGGTCCAGTGGTTTAGAATCCACCTTCTAATGCAGGAGGCATGGGTTTCATCCCTGGTCGGGGAACTAAGATCCCACATGCCACGTGGTGTGGCCAAAAGATTAAAAAAAAAAAAAAAAAAAAAAAAAATAAAAAGGCTAATCACTAGGGAAATGCAAAGCAAAACCACAATGAGACATCACTTCATACCCATTAGGATGGCTATAAAAAAAAAAAAAAAAAAAAGTAAAATGTAAAGGAAAAGTAAATTTCCCAGTCATACTCAGATACACTCTGGATGTGTGACAGGACCCCTGTTACAATATTCATGAGTATATTTAAATGTTCGGATTCATCATTAACTAAGAAGAAAAGTGGCATCCCACTGTAATTTCTTTACTGTATTAGTAAGCACATTTACCAATACATATTTTTAAATAGATACATAATACAAAACTTCTTTCCTTAGAATTGTTTATTTTTTATGGCAAAAATCTTGCTAAATTTACTTGCAGAATATTTTATATTGTGTTGATAAAGTAATTATAATCAATAAGTTTTGAATATATTACATGAATTTAATTTAATCTTTGATTTTCATTCATTTATATAAACATTATATTTGCATACTCAACTTTTTGTGGGTATGTAGTCACCTAATATCTGTGTTAAAAGTCATAAAATATGTGTGTAGGTGGGGATGTATACTTTAAAATATAAGGTCCCTTACTTCATAATATATCTTTTAAGTTAATTCTCTCACTATTCATAAAACATGGCAGGTCAATGAAACTGGATCATGTGGGATAAAAGGCTCAAAGGATAACATTGAACAGATTTGCAGCAATTTCACCATATTTGGCAGCATAGTTTAATGAAAGCTCTTTTCAAGCCACTCACATATTGTTTTAAATCCCAGTGACATTACTTCAACTCTGCACCTTCATTTATTAAGCTGCAAAATTGAAAAGCTTTTGTCTACATATCTAGGTTGTTGTAGGATGAAATGAGATTATATATACTCTTACATTTAACTAAATCTTTATTTACTTTCATCTCCTTTCAGCATGTGCTCTTGAGACTATTCCTTTTCTTTCTTTTCCTTTCCTTCATTGAGTGAGCAAATTCTGAATGAATGAATAAACAAAGGAATTTTAAAGGATTTAGCAAGAAAAATCCCAGAAGTAGTCGCTCTAAAATTACAAAAGAAAAGCTCAGGGTACCATGAGAGAGAATAACAGGAAAGTATAAACCATATATTAAATATAAATTTTGACCAGTGTGTTATAGAGGGCTCTCCAAGGAAGTGATTTTACTCTAAAACCAAAGGGATATAGACATTTGGCATAAAAAGGTGGATTAAAGAGAATTCTAGGAAGATTTACTTGTATGAGCAATACTCTAAGATGTATCAGTTACATCTCAATAAAATTGTTTTAAAAATAAATAATGTTCTATTATGGATTAGCATAAAAGACAAGGGAAAGGAAGTTTTAAAGAATAAAGCCCAGATCGCTGTCTAGAAGAACCTGAAGGAGTTCAAATACTGTCAAATAAGACGTAAAGAAGCACATTTTGGGTGGGGAGAGATCATGGAGTCTTCAATGTCAAAAGGAAAAAAAGAGTGAGGAGGGAGTGGGAAACCTGAATGCTTCTGATAGGGCAAAATATAAGAATAGAAAAGTGTCCATTAGATATGCCAACGCTGAGATGATCTGAGCAGGAACAGTTTTAGTATAAAGATAAGGAAAGACAGTTTTAAAGTGAATAATAGATTAGTAGGCAAAGCCAATACTGTTTGAGGACTTCAATTTGAGCGTTGGGATTATCTACATTATTGGCAAAATAGTCAAGGATTTCCCCACCAAACTCCTCCATAATGAGCCCATCGCATAGACATCAGGCACGGCCATAAGGTTTGCTTTGTCCAATGAAATATGAGTGGAAGTGAAGCATCCTATTTCCAGGCAGAACAATTAAGAGTCATTTGATGGTTCTTCCATGGCTCCTCTGCCCTGCCATTAACTTGACATGCATAGACTGGGGCTGCTCCATTAGCTTGGGTCCTTGAGGGAAAGAACAACCCAAGATGGATATAGGACATGAGACTTCAGGATAAACTAGTGAAAGATATTTACAAGACAATACTGTTGATTTTCCTATCTTAATTTAATCTTGATGATATGTAATTATAGTACAGCCATTTGCTATAGGGAAAAAATTAATGTGTAACAGGAGATAAAAATGAAACCTATGAAATATGTAGAGTGGTATTTCTAATGTTTAACAGGTTTAAAAGAGGTAATAATATGAACATGTTAAAATAGGATTATATAAGATATATGTAGTATGTGTACATATATAATATGTAATAATGATATGATATTGATAATACATAATGATCCAACACAATTTAAGTTACTCTTAAATGACTCTGTGGAAAGTATACAATGAATAGATATACCTGTTTTTCTAACATGCTCTGCCTATGTCTGGTTTTTCTATTATTGCTTGGTCCCCAGGAACTAACAATGAGGCACAGGACATTATCAAATTTTGCTTATTACATAATTTGATTATATGTGAATTCAAGTATGTGTAAATTAATCTAAATAGCAACTTACTTTTAAGATAAGCACATATTTTCTCATTTCTGTATTTCCCAAGCCCATGTGATATATCACTGCTTATCACTAACGCATTATTATAACTGAAGTCTAATTGTGTTTTACTGTGAGAAAATTGACTATGGAGATTTATACTTGTTGATAACTTATTTCTTGTTTACAAATATCAAATACTTTCCATTGGAAGCATTTTTAAGGCAAACACTACATTTTATTCAGAAGTGCTGTAACTTACTAAAAAAAATTCTATGTAACCTTTCTTCGATTTAATGTACAATATTTCCAAAAATGTGACTCTATAAAGCTGGCATATCTTAGTGTTCCAGTTTTCTTCCCCATCAGTGACTTTCCTATCATACTCACTCAGTTACCAAGTTCTTTTTATTTTTTCAATAATGTAGTCAGTAGTGCAAGCTTAACTACTTATTAGCAAATCAAGCTATGTTCTTTTTCACTTCATACATCATCACCAGCAATAAAAATCCTGAGATCAGGATATTTCTGGCAGCATTTTGACACTGCATTAGGTGGAAAAAATCCAACTCGCTTTTTAGAAGTTCACAGTTCAGCATTGATGATAATAGTGCAGCTCTTTTTTCTTCTGTGAAATAAGCAGACCTGATTTCTATGGCTTACCTGGCTGAATGTGTGTGCAGTGAAAATGTGCTATTTGAAGTCTGACAGAAACTTTTCTGAGTACAGTTCTCCTTTTCAAGTAATGTACTTTATTGAAGATGATAGAACTTGCAATGCTGTTAGAGATCATGGAGAATTTTGGTGTATAAAAATTGAATAGTCTAAATATGCTATATGTAAGAATTCTAAGTTTCAGTTCTTTCATTTTATTTGATAAGTAGGACAAAGTTTTCTGTCCCCCTCACCCATTCTGTTTCTTTCTCTTCTCACCTCTGGTTGAAAAATCTGTTTTGTTGTTGTTTAGAATAATCATATTAAAATCTGTTCATATGAGCAAGAAAATATTTTAATAGGTTTATACAAGAGGGTAGTTATGGTTTCCACTTCCCTCGTTGCCCCAAGGATGGGATCAGGATGTGGGTTAAGGGATAAAAGTGAGGAGGGCAGAAGGACAGAAAACAGCAGGAGAACCTGGAGGAGGAAACTAGGCAATAACTAAGAGATTCTTGGGGCCTGTCCTTGAACCTGTACAGATTGAAAGGTAACCCAAGGGGAAATTAATGTTTTGCCTAAATCTATGGAAATAATGTGTGTTGATGATCAACAAATAATAAGAGAGTTTGCTATTTAATTAGTTTGATTTAGGTAATGGACAAGGTTTATATATAAGTATAATGGAAGGGTCGCATATACAAGAAAGTTAAATACCCAGAGTGATGAATTAAGAATATGTGTGTGTGTGTGTGTTTATATGTATGTAAATGTGTGTGTGTGTATACACACACACACACACACACACACACACATATATCAAATCTCCAGTTCTTCATGCATCCACAATCTGGGTTGATCTCTCTGGCACAGATACACAGACGTGCAGGAACAGGGTAAAATGGCAGTATATACTCATGCCTCAAAAATCAATTTAGAAATTGAATCAAAATATAGGTCACAACTATATATGTGGATCACTAGAAATCTCTGGATACCTCTAAATATCTTTGTGGAGGACGATTATGACCCTGAATAAGAAAAGGATATACACAATTTCTTTTAGCAAGCTAGGAAAGCTACCGTCATCAGAGAATTTTTTGAGAAATAAATGATATATATGTACAATACCTACTGGAACACTTCTTACAATGACTGCTTTTAAAAAGGAGCTATTTTCATTACTTCTTTATAAAACAAGACATCCAGAGTATTGAGCTTTTTAATATGAATTAATGTGTTTTGATTACATGAATGGTGTGTGATGATCTACACATATTTATAAGTGAATAGATTAGGATAAATAAGACTGAGTTGGATAAATAATGTTTCCCTGGTAATATTCCATATAAAGTGGCCATCTATGGTTTTGCAGGTTGTACACTATGCAAAGATACCCATTTGACGAGGCTGAGAACAGGCTGAAATCTAACATATGTGTTATGGCAATGAGCTGAGTTTTCCCAAGAGTAGTGCATTTTTAAAAATATTCATTGAGTTGCCTTAAAGGCAATCTTTATGACAACTTTTTTTTTTAATTTAATTATCTGGACTTTTCAAGGTAAGACAAAATCTTTCCCTGGCATGTTCCCTAGCATGAATCAAAATCAGGAGAATCCTAGATTTATATTCAGATAGATAAAATTTTAAATATGAAACTTTAGATGGTTATCTTGCACAACTGTTTTTTCCAGAATACTAAGACCCATAGTGAAATATGTTTTATTTTCCACCAGTTGAGGTGAGAGAGACAAAAAAAAATAAGCAACTGGTTTTAATTTGTTACATGAGGACATTTGATAGCATTTTTGGATGCTATAAAGGTCTTCATCAGTTGGTCAGCTATTATTTTTCTCACCTACTTTTTTTTAAAAGAGACTCTTAATGAGCAATAATTGTGTACAGAAAACAATGTTAATGTCATTATAAATATGAGACAACACAAATGCCTGATTGATATATATCTAGCTTGGGAAAGTCCTCAGATTATAATTATCCTGTACTTGCATATGAAGGACTATTTTTTACCTTTGCTTATATATTCTCTTCCAAATAATAGTTCTGGGTCTATTGTGACACTTTTTGGCTAAAGTAGCAGTTTTCCTGCTTACTGTATACTGATGTGTCACATTTTCCTCCACTTTCCTTTACCATATTTCATTTCTTGGGTCAAATGAATTACATTTCAAATAATCTCACACATGTATGCATCTTAGTCTCCTTTGGCCCATTGTTACTTCCTCCTTGTACTCAGCTTTTTTTTGCTGAACATGGAAAATCTTTCCTCTTCTCTCTTCCACAAAAGTCACTGATATGTACTCAACTTTCTCTAATTGAATAAGCTTTTTCCATCAAACATCCTTGAAATGTCATTAAAGTTTAGTTGTTATTGTTAAGTAGTTTAGCTTAATTCTTACTCTTAAAACAGTGCTATTTTCCATAATGAGCTAAGCAGGTTTTTATGAACTAGCTTTGTAACTTGTAAGCATTTTTTTGATTAGCATATGTATGTGGAGTGAAAACTTCTCATAGAGATGTTGGATTCAGAGAGTTTTGGCATCCCTAAGATTAAAAACAAAATTCTAACTGAAACTCCTAAATATGACAAGGTATCTTCTACTTTAATGTGGAAAAGTAATTTAAAAAAATCTGAAATTAAACTCATCAATTACCCACATTACTGTTCCTACTCTATATATTTTGTAATTTGGATGTGGAAAAGCCTAAAATATTAAAGCCCCAAGAGTAGAGATATACTTTAGTAACAGAATCAGAAATCAAATTTCCCTCAAGATTTAAGGGAGTCTCACCACAGTAAAACCTTTGGCATTTCTGTGGTTTCATATTTCAATAGTTAATCATTTTATATGCCAACTTTACTGGCCCAAGCGGTGCCCAGATTAAACATTATTTCTGGATATGTCTGTGAGGATGTTTCCAAATGAAATCAGCATTTGAATCAGAGGACTCAGTAAAGTAGATTGCTCCAGTGTGGGTGGGCATCATCCAATTCATTGTGGGTCTAAATAGAACAAAAATATGGAGAAAGAAGGAATTCAACCCTTTTGCTTCCTGCCTGCCTGCGTGAGCTGGAACATCAGTTTTCTCCTGTCCTTGAACTGGAATTTACACCATCAGCTTCTGTGGTTCTCGGACCTTCAGACCTAATCTGGAATTATACTACTAACTCTCCTGTGTTTCCAGCTGGCAGACAGCATATCATGGGACTTCTCAGCCTCTGTAAATACATATGCTAGTTCATATATTTATCTTCATATATATAGTTGACTGTTGTACGGCCCAGGTTTGAACTGTGCAGGTCCACTTATACGTGAATTTTCTTCAATAGTAAATACTACAGTATCGCAAAATTTGTGTTTGGCTGAATCCAAGGATGCAGAATCATGGATACAAAGGGCAACTCTAAGTTAATGTGGATTTTCAATTGTGCAGCTTTGTCTGCACCTCCTACTAACCCCCTCTTCCCTCCCCCAACCATTGTTCAAGAGCTAACTGTATATATAAATATATCCTATTGGCTCTGTTTCTCCTGAGAACCATGACTAATGCAACATCCTAACTCCTTTCTCACTTTGATCTCCATTTATTTATTTATTTATTTTATTTATTTATTTTTGGCTGCATCGGGTCTTAGTTGCAGCATACGGGATCTTTGTTGCAGCACGCGGCCTTCTCTCTAGTTGTAGCCTGGGGTTTTCTCTTCTGTAGTTGTGGCGTGCGGGCTCCAGAGCACATGGGCTCTGTAGTTTGCAGCATGCAGGCTCTCTAGTTGAGGCACACAAGCTCAGTAGCTATGGCGCAGGGGCTTAGTTGCTTTGTGGCATGTGGGATCTTAGTTCCCAAGCAGAGATCGAACCCGCATCCCCTGCATTGGAAGGTGGATTCTTTACCACTGGATCACTAGAGAAGTCCCCTGATCTCCCTTTAAGTTAAAGAGGACACCTATTTCTCTCCCAAATACCTGGCAGGAAAATTTTTGTTATGTTATCCAGGTCCAGCGCATTAGACAACTATTTTTGAACTATGAATTTTGAAGGAATGATTCAAAGGAACAAGCAAGTTTCTGATTGCTTTGCAGAGGCGACGGTGGAGATGAGAGTATCCAGATGTGACTTCAGTTAACCAGTGCTGATGGCACCCGTGGCAGCATCCTGAGCAAATTCTTACTGTGGTAAGGTCTTGTTTGTTCTAATCTCTTTCAGCTTCTGCGAGTTTCCTAACGCTCTTACTGAGCCTCTGAAGCTCTCCAAATACCTTCCAATAAATAAGTTTGTAATAAATTTCTGTTGCTAAAGTTCGTCTTTTTTTCCACTGTTACAATGAAAACTTTGAACAGTCATTTCTCATAATATTCTAAAGTGTATGGACACTGCTAAAGGACTCCATTTTAATGATGACAGTTTAAGTCCCAGATTTGTCATTGAAATTTTTTTTTTTTTTTTTTTTTTTTTTTTGGGTCAGCGGCCATGGCTCACGGGCCCAGCCGCTGCGCGGCATGTGGGATCTTCCCAGACCGGGGCACGAACCCGTGTCCCCTGCATCGGCAGGAGGACTCTCAACCACTGTGCCACCAGGGAAGCCCCACGACTATTGATAGAATTTTCAGTGGACTGGCCTGAGGTTTTCTGGGTTGATTTAACCTCATTTTAGCAGGCAGAAAAACTAATATCACTAGAGAATGAATTCTTAAAGAACATCATCAGTGAACTATTTGAAATTATCTAGAAACATCTAATTACATAAAGATAATAGTAATAAATTTATTAAAAGTCAATTTATCTTTTATAATTATGCATATATTAAAGTACATGGCTTATAGATTCCTACAAGGCAAACACTTTGTTAGCTTGGTTTGAATTATGGCATATGCTCCAGATGAGCAAATTTGTACTTATTTTAAATTAGCATAGACTTCATTTTTCCTAACAATTATTGACAACCTCCTTCTAGATGGCAAAAGTTAATGATATTTCATTGTAACTTCTGTATTTATTTATTTTATTCTTTGTTCCTTAAACATTTCCTAGAATATATTTTGGCTATTTATGAGCCTCAAACATCTGATTGCTACTGTTGTCACAATTTGTGGAAGAGGCAAGCAAAATTTTTTTAGCTGTATGTTTCAACCAAACTATCAGGGCACATCTGATTTCTAAAATTTTCAGGGATTATTATCAATTATACTAAATGTGAAACAGAAAGAACAGCTTGATTTTTAGAGTGAAGATTGAATTTCAACACTGTCAGAGGAAAAAAAAATCTTGTTTAGACTTATACAGTGAGCACATTTGCTATGTAAGACACAGATGGAAAGAATATAAGAAATAGCAGAATGTCATCTTGAGAAGTCCTTTTTTGACCAAAACCACATGGCAAACCTCTTTAGAGCAAAACTGTGATTTTTTTTTAAATCATTAATTATTGGCAGGAAAGAAGTTGAAATTTAATTATCTTCATACGTTTCCTTTCTTTGTGTTGGATTTGTTTTGTTGTGAAAATGACTCTGATTCAAGAGAAACCTGGAGTTGAAGTTCCTGTCTGAGGTCTGCCAATTACACCAGTGGCCAGAGGTAGTAGCTCCAGTCTTCCAACTAAATCATGGACAAGCAAATCACTCCAATACCAAGTATACCGTGGATATTTCCTTATTTTCTACACATCAAAGCACTTTAACATCTTTAACTTTAGTTGTAAGGAGTTGACTTATGGAGTTGTCTGTATGAGATGCCTGTGGCTACTATAACATATTACCACATATTCAGTGACTTAAAACAACACAATCATATAATTCTAGAGGTCAGAAGTCCAAAATGAACTTTACAGGGCTAAAATAAAGAGTCAGCAGTTTCATTCCTTCTGGAGGCTCTAGAGGCAAATCCCTTTTCTTGCCTTTTCCAGTTTCTAGAGGCTGCCTGCATTCCTTGGCCCCTTTCTCCATCTCCAAAGCCAGCAGTGAAGCATCTTCAAATCTCTCACAATCTCTCTCTCTCTCCCCCTCCCTCGATGTGTCAACACATCTCCTTTAACTGACTCTCCTGTCTTCCTCTTATAAGGTCCCTTGGGATTACATTGGGTCTACACAGATAATCCAGGATAATTTCCCCACCTCAAAGTGCTTAATTTAATCTTACCTGCAAAGCCCCTCTTGCTATGTAAGATAACATATTCACAGGTTCTGGAGATTAGAATGTGGCTATCTTTTGAGGGTGGAAGTATCCTTCTCTCTACCACAATGTACTTCTAGTAGAGATAAAGAATAAATGGATTTTCTTTTAGGGATGACTTGGTGATATAAAGTAGAAGTTAATTCAAACTCTGTCGTTTTTAGAATATATGAACAAATCACATTGGAGGGCTTTCCTTTTAAAGACATGAAGACAGAGGATATATTGAAGTATGTGTGGCTTTGTTTACATTTTTACACTATTTCCCTAAATTACTGTATTTAGTTAAAAATTATATTATGTCTTGGTATCAGGTATTACTATTCACCATAGGCTTCTATCAGCTCTCTAAATGACCTCTCCTCTTCCAAGTTTTGTCATTCTATCTTCAGTTTCCAATATGCTGAGGAAGACTTATGGTTACCTTAACCACACATATACCAGACTATTTATAAATAAGACAGTCTTATTCATTAGATTCTAGTCCAGAAGACAGGGAGCAGTCTTTATTCTTCTACTAATATCCCCAATGTCCTTCAACCCATTTCCCTATCAGAATCTTGCTCACTTACCTCTAGGTGTGCAACTATATTTTGGAAATTTGAGTTGTCAGAAATCTATATGCTATATAACCAAATTTGTTTTTACACACTAATGTTTAAATTTACTTTTCTAATTATGTTAGACAAACCCTTGTATTTCAATATATAGTTTTATACAGTAAAAAATGAAATAATTGGATAATCTATGTTTGTTGATCAGGCAGTATATTAGTGTAGAGGTAAGAGAGGCATACCTGTTTACTTAGATTAGTTATCCATTACCTGACTCTCTGTGTGTGTGTGTGTATGCATCTGTGTGTGTCTGTGTGGTAAGAGCACTTAAGATGAGATCTACCCTTATACCAAATTTTCATGTGTACAATACAGTACTGTTAACCATAATCACAGGCTGTACAGCAGATTTCTAGAAATTATTCGTCTTGCATAACTGAAACCTTAAATACACCAAACAGCAACTCTTCATTCCCCTGCCACATTCAGCTCCTGGTTACCACCATTCTACTCTCTGTCTCTATGTATTTGATTTTTTCATGCATTCCAAAATTCAAGCAAAAAGATGGTTGGGTAAAATTTGCCTTTGTAACGATTTTGAAAAATTTGATCTATGTTGATAAGTTTTTTCAGATGTCTTTGACTAGCCCAATTGTACTGATTCAAATGCCATTATAATACAATCCTTTAGGTGACATTTATAGCTATCATAAGACTTCAGTCATATGATTTACCACCATTGTTATATATTACCATTCAGTACTAAATCATATTGTAAAAATATCAATATGCTTATTATATGTTAATTGAGGGTATGAAAAGTATCAACATATATTCATCTATCATCCATCTATCTATCATCCATCTACCTTATATCTATCATCTACCTATTTATCTAGCTAGCTAGCTATTTATTTATCTGACTTCATACTGTTTCTTGTTTTCCTGATAACATTCCTG
>NW_006797594.1:1972296-1984297 GCF_000442215.2 Lipotes vexillifer
TCCTGCTGAGACTGTTTCTGATCAGTACAGAAACCAACTCTACTACAGCAACTTTTTCTGACCCAGGAGCTCTGAGGAAAGCCCTAGAATTAAAGCAAATCCTTTTGCTGACTTAGGATACTGAGCAGGTTAAACTGTGCTTTTCAGTGGGCCTGTAATTCAGGTTCCTAAAGGGCCGTGCCTGCTGCATTATCAACACAGGTTGTCTTTGAACAGAATTGGCTTTGAAAACATTGGCACTGTTCCAAAGCCTCCATCTCCACTTTCCTGATCACTTGACTTCAGGGCAATTATAAAACATGGAAATAATTAATTAGTTGATTAAACACTTTTCTCTTTTAGGAAAGGGTCTTCATTCTATTATAATATCCAGGTACTGGGGAGGACCTCAATGCAGGGTCTCTGAAAATCGGGTACTATGTTAGCCACAGTGGCAAGACCAGGTGTGGAGACCTAAACTGGTGTGGAGGCTCACAAACTCCATCTACAGTCTTACCATAAGGAGGTTCATTTTATATTTTAATTCTTAATATCCTACGATTTCTAGAATAAGTTACCAAAAGGGGAAAAGTGACCTTTTTCATACATATGCATATTTTAATTTACAACATTATAGTTTTAGTTTATCTTTTTTACCCAAGTTTTGATACTTGAAAATGTGTTTCAAATTTTGAAAAATTTGAACTTATCAAAACACTGTCCTTTGAAATGACATAATACTCCATTAAACTTCAGACAGGAAAAATATCCAGCTCAATATTACAGATGAGTAATGGATGGCACAGAGAGGTTAATTGTTTGATTCAAGTTCACACAGTTAATCAATATTCATTCCGAAAATAAAACCATTATTCCAATTCCCCAATGTTGAGCGTTCTGTAGTCCCATAAGAATTTCACTTTAAGCTTTACATAGTTTTGCTCTTTTGGGAAAATGAGAAAGTATTGTCTTATATCTAGCTTTCTAGATAATTTTTGAGCCCCTATTAAATTTTGTTCTTTTCTGAGCATACATCAGTCTACTTTTTGTACACTTGAACATTTTGTGTGCTAAACATAAAAAATACATTTAGAGATTGGATCATAGAGAAAATTGTTTAAAATGTTTATGCTCTATTGTGGGACTTCAACATTGTGGTCAGAAATTTAATCTGAGAATTCCAAGCTTATAAAATAAACATATATGCAAATAAGTAGACAAGAATAGATTTTTTAAATGTTTCATCTGACTCACAGGAGCTAAGTGAACCATGAAATGTGAAAAACTGAAACAAATGAAACTGAGGAGCAAATTCAAACATGCCCAGGTCAACAAATATGGGTTTTATGTTTTTCATTTATCGCGTTTATTTTTCACTTCTGGCTATCTAGAATATATCTTCAATAATGGATGATATGACAGAATAATCCTCACTGATCTCAACAGTCTGAATCTTGAATAAATTAGACACGTGGATACTTTTGAAAAGTTCATCTGATATGCGACTGCCCTGCTTCTCTTTGGCCATTTTCTCTGCTTTTGTTGTCTGGCAATGATCAAATCCCTCTTGCCCATTAGATGTTAAATTTTTGAGGGTAGGTACTATGTCTTAATCCATCTTTTCATTTACAGGTTCTAGCGTAGGGCTTGGCTCAAAATAAACAGTCAGCATATTGTTGAATGATTAAGGGACTTGGAAAAAAATTGCATGACAACTTGAATGTGGATAAGTCTTTTAGAAAAATTACTTAACTTCAAATCTTTTCCTAAGAATCTTCTCCAACTACTCTGCTGTTCGTGTTCTTATCTTAACGGAATGGAAGTCAAAAGGGAAGAGGATATACATTTTGGCTTTTAAATTAAAGGAAAAAAATAAGCCTACCTTTATGAAATAGAAGTAACATTTTGAAATGTAACTTGAAAAATGAATAGGATTTTGAAAGCAAAGATTAGAGCACTTAGATTGGAAGGAAAAACACAAGCAAAACTTAATAGTGTAAGATGAATGCGTGAAGCAATAGCACTGGATAGATTTAATTGGAGCCTAGGATAGGTATATGGGAAGAACTGTGCAAATTAGGGAAATAGCCCTGAATGCCAGGCAGATGAATTTACCTTAATCTGTTGGAGACAAATCCAGTAAATTTTTAAAGGTCATCTGTGTATATATACTAGTTTCTTTTTATTTGATTTGACTGGCTGTTCAGCTTGTATGTAAATATAATTCTGAATACAGGGGATAATTTCCTCATTTACTATTGAAATAGCAGTACATGAGCTTAAGATTCCAGTATGGGTAGACTGTCCTGCCTTTAGAATCTTCTTGTGTTTAAAAAATGATGATTATGAATGTACTTTTTTTTTTTTACATCTTTATTGGAGTATAATTGCTTTACAATGGTGTGTTAGTTTCTGCTTTATAACAAAGTGAATCAGTTATACATATACATATGTTCCAATCTCTCTTCCCTCTTATGTCTCCCTCCCTCCCACCATACCTATCCCACCCCTCTAGGTGGTCACAAAGCACCGAGCTGATCTCCCTGTGCTATGCGGCTCTTTCCCACTAGCTATCTATTTTACATTTGGTAGTGTATATATGTCCATGCCACTCGCTCACTTTGTCACAGCTTACCTTTCCCCCTCCCGATATCCTCAAGTCCATTCTCTAGTAGTTCTCTGTCTTTATTCCTGTCTTACCCCTAGGTTCTTCAAGACATTTTTTTTCTTAGATTCCATATGTATGTGTTAGCATACAGTATTTGTCTTTCTCTTTCTGACTTACTTCACTCTCTATGACAGACTCTAGGTCCATCCACCTCATTCCAAATAGCTCAATTTCGTTTCTTTTTATGGCTGAGTAATATTTAATTGTATATATGTGCCACATCTTCTTTATCCATTCATCCGATGATGGACACTTAGGTTGTTTCCATCTCCTAGCTATTGTAAATAGAGCTGCAATGAACATTTTGGTACATGACTCTTTTTGAATTATGGTTTTCTCAGGGTATATGCCCAGTAGTGGGATTGCTGGGTCATATGGTAGTTCTATTTGTAGTTTTTTAAGGAACCTCCATACTGTTCTCCATAGTGGCTGTACCAATTCACATTCCCACCAGCAGTGCAAGAGTGTTCCCTTTTCTCCACACCCTCTCCAGCATTTATTGTTTCTAGATTTTTTGATGATGGCCATTCTGACTGGTGTGAGATGATATCTCATTGTAGTTTTGATTTGCATTTCTCTAATGATTAATGATGTTGAGCATTCTTTCATGTGTTTGTTGGCAGTCTGTATATCTTCTTTGGAGAAATGTCTATTTAGGTCTTCTGCCCATTTTTGGATTGGGTTGTTTATTTTTTTGTTATTGAGCTGCATGAGCTGCCTGTAAATTTTAGAGATTAATCCTTTGTCAGTTGATTCATTTACAAATACTCTCTCCCATTCTGAGGGTTGTCTTTTGATCTTGTTTATGGTTTCCTTTGCTGTGCAAAAGCTTTGAAGTTTCATTAGGTCCCATTTGTTTATTTTTGTTTTTATTTCCATGTGTCTGGGAGGTGGGTCCAAAAGGATCTTGCTGTGATTTATGTCATAGAGTGTTCAGCCTATGTTTTCCTCTGAGAGTTTGATAGTTTCTGGCCTTACATTTAGGTCTTTAATCCATTTTGAGCTTATTTTTGTGTATGGTGTTAGGGAGTGATCTAATCTCATACTTTTACATGTACCTGTCCAGTTTTCCCAGCACCACTTATTGAAGAGGCTGTCCTTTCTCCACTGTATAATCCTGCCTCCTTTATCAAAGATAAGATGACCATATATGCGTGGGTTTATCTCTGGGCTTTCTATCCTGTTCCATTGATCTATCTTTCTGTTTTTGTGCCAGTACCATACTGTCTTGATTACTGTAGCTTTGTAGTATAGTCTGAAGTCAGGGAGCCTTATTCCTCCAGCTCTGTTTTTCGTTCTCAAGTTTGCTTTGGCTATTCGGGGTCTTTTGTATTTCCATACACATTGTGAAATTTTTAGTTCTAGTTCTGGAAAAAATGCCAGTGGTAGTTTCACAGGGATTGCATTGAAACTGTACATTGCTTTGGGTAGTAGAGTCATTTTCACAATGTTGATTCTTCCAATCCAAAAACATGGTATATCTCTCCATCTATTTGTATCATCCTTAATTTCTTTCATCAGTGTCTTATAATTATCTGTAAACAGGTCTTTTGTCTCCTTAGGTAGGTTTATTTCTAGATATTTTATTCTTTTTGTTGCAATGGTAAATGGGAGTGTTTTCTTGATTTCACTTTCAGATTTTTCATCATAAGTGTATAGGAATGCCAGAGATTCCTGTGCATTAATTTTGTATCCTGCTACTTTACCAAATTCATTGATTAGCTCTAGTAGTTTTCGGTAGCATATTTAGGATTCTCTATGTATAGTATCATGTCATCTGCAAACAGTGACAGCTTTACTTCTTCTTTTCCAATTTGGATCCCTTGTATTTCCTATTCTTCTGTGGTTGCTGTGTCTGAAACTTCCAATACTATGTTGAATAAGAGTGGTGAGAGTGGGCAACCTTGTCTTGTTCCTGATCTTAGTGGAAATGCTTTCAGTTTTTCACCATTGAGGATGATGAGGCTGTGGGTTTATGATATATGGCCTTTATTATGTTGAGGAAAGTTGCCTCTATGCCTACTTTCTTCAGGGTTTTTAACATAAATGGGTGTTGAATTTTGTCGAAAGCTTTCTCTGCATCAATTGAGATGATCATATGGCTTTTCTCCTTCAATTTGTTAATATGGTGTATAACGTTAATTGATTTGCGTATATTGAAGAATCCTTGCATTGCTGGAATAAACCCCACTTGTTCATGGTGTATGATCCTTTTAATGTGCTGTTGGATTCTGTTTGCTAATATTTTGTTGAGGATTTTTGCATTTATGTTTATCAGTGATATTGGCCTGTAGTTTTCTTTCTTTGTGACATCCTTGTCTGGTTTGGTATCAGGGTGATGGTGGCCTCGTAGAATGAGTTTGGGAGTACTCCTCCCTCTGCTATATTTTGGAAGAATTTGAGAAGGATAGGTATTAGCTCTTCTCTAAATATTTGATAGAATTCGCCTGTAAAGCCATCTGGTCCTGGGCTTTTGTTTGTTGGAAGATTTTTAATCACAGTTTCAATTTCAGTGCTTGTGATTGGTCTGTTCATATTTTCTATTTCTTCTTGATTCAGTCTTGGTGGGTGGTGCTTTTCTAAGAACTTGTCCATTTTTTCCAGGTTGTCCATTTATTGGCATAGAGTTGCTTGTAGTAATCTCTCATGATCTTTTGTATTTCGGCAGTGTCAGTTGTTACTTGTCCTTTTTCATTTCTAATTCTACTGATTTGAGTCTTCTCCCTTTTTTTCTTCATGAGTCTGGCTAATTCTTTATCAATTTTTTATCTTCTCAAAGAACCAACTTTTACTTTTATTGATCTTTGGAATCATTTCCTTCAATTCTTTTTTATTTATTTCTGATCTTATTTTTATGATTTCTTTCCTTCTGCTAACTTTGGAGGATTTTTGTTCTTCTTTCTCTAATTGCTTTAGGTGCAAGGTTTGGTTGTTTATTCGAGATGTTTCCTGTTTCTTAAGGTAGGATTGTATTGCTACAAACTTCCCTCTTAGAACCGCTTTTGCTGCATCCCATAGGTTTTGGGTTGTCGTGTCTCCACTGTTATTTGTTTCTAGGTATTTTTTATTTTATCTTTGATATCTTCAGTAATCATTTCGTTATTATGTAGTGTACTGTTTAGCCTTCATGTGACTGTATTTTTTACAGATCTTCTCCTATAATTGATATCTAGTCTCGTAGCGTTGTGGTTGGAAAACATACTTGATACTATTTAATTTTCTTAAATTTACCAAGGCTTGATTTGTGACCCAAGATATGATCTATCCTGGAGAATGTTCCATGAGCACTTGAGAAAAATGTGTATTCTGTTGTTTTTGGATGGAGTGTCCTATAAATATCAATTAAGTCCATCTTGTTTAATGTATCATTTAAAGCTTGTGTTTCCTTATTTATTTTCATTTTGGATGATCTGTCAATTGGTGTAAGTGGGGTGTTAAAGTCCCCTACTATGAACGTGTTACTGTCGATTTCCCCTTTTATGGCTGTTAGTATTTGCGTTATGTATTGAGGTGCTCCTATGTAGGGTGCATAAATATTTACAATTGTTATATCTTCTTCTTGGATCGATCCCTTGATCATTATGTAGCGTCCTTCTTTGTCTCTTCTAATAGTCTTTATTTTAAAGTCTAATTTTTCTATTTTGTCTGATATGAGAATTGCTACTCCAGCTTTCTTTTGGTTTCCATTTGCATCGAATATATTTTTCCATCCTCTCACTTTCAGATTGTATGTGTCCCTAGGTCTGAAGTGGGTCTCTTGTAGACAGCATATATATGGGTCTTGTTTTTGTATACATTCAGCTAGTCGGTGTCTTTTGGTGGGAGCATTTAATCCATTTACATGTAATGTTATTATCGATATGTATCTTCCTATTCCCATTTTCTTAATTGTTTTGGGTTTTTTATTGTAGGTCTTTTCCTTCTCTTGTGTTTCTTGCTGAGTGAAGGTCCTTTAGCATTAGTTGTAAAGCTGGTTTGGTGGTGCTGAACTCTCTGCTTTTGTTTGTCTGTAAAGGTTTCAATTTCTCCATCAAATCTGCATGAGATCCTTGCTGGGTATGATAATCTTGGTTGTAGGTTTTTCTCCTTCATCACTTTAAATATGTCCTGCCAGTCACTTCTGGCTTGCAGAGTTTCTGCTGAAAGATCAGCCTTTAACCTTACAGGGATTCACTTGTGTGTTATATGTTGTTTTTCCCTTGATGCTTTTAATATGTTTTCTTTGTATTTAATTTTTAACAGTTTGATTAATATGTGTATTGGCATGTTTCTCCTTGGGTTTATCCTGTATGGGACTCTCTGTGCTTACTGGACCTGATTAACTATTTTCTTTCCCATATTAGGGAAGTTTTCAACTATAATCTTTTCAAATATTTTCTCAGTCCCTTTCTTTTCCTCTTCTTCTTCTGGAACCCCTATAATTCAAATGTTGGTGCGTTTAATGTTGTCCCAGAGGTCTCTGAGACTGTTCTCAGTTCTTTTCATTCTTTTTTGTGTATTCTGCTCTGTAGTAGTTATTTCCACTATTTTATCTTCCAGTTCACTTATCCGTTCTTCTGCCTCAGTTATTCCGCTATTGATCCCATCTAGAGTATTTTTCATTTTATTTATTGTGTTGTTCATCATTGCTTGTTTCATCTTTAGTTCTTCTATGTCCTTTTTAAATGTTTCTTGCATTTTCTCTATTCTATTTCCAAGATTTTGGATCATCTTTACTATCATTATTCTGAATTCTTTTTCAGGTAGACTACCTATTTCCTCTACATTTGTTAGGTCTGGTGGGTTTTAATCTTGCTCCTTCATCTGCTGTGTGTTTTTCTTTCTTCTCATTTTGCTTATCTTATGGTGTTAGTGTTCTCCTTTTTGCAGGCTGCAGGTTCGTAGTTCCCGTTGTTTTTGGTGTCTGTCCCCAGTGGCTAAAGTTGTTTCAGTGCGTTGTGTAGGCTTCCTAGTGGAGGGGACTAGTGCCTGTGTTCTGGTGGATGAGGCTAGATCTTGTCTTTCTGGTGGGAAGGTCCACGTCTAGTGATGTGTTTTGGGGTGTCTGTGGACTTATGATTTTAGGCAGCCTCTCTGCTAATGGGTGAGGTTTTGTTCCTATCTTGCTAGTTGTTTGACATAGGGTGTCCAGCACTGTAGCTTGCTGGTCATTGAGTGAAGCTGGGTGCTGGTGTTGAAATGGAGATCTCTGGGAGATTTTCGCCATTTGATATTATGTGGTGCTGGGAGGTCTCTTGTGGACCAGTGTCCTGAAGTTGGCTCTCCCACCTCAGAGGCACAGCACTGACTCTGGGCTGCAGCACCAAGAGCCTTTCATCCACATGGCTCAGAATGAAAGGGAGAAAAAGTAGAAAGAAAAAGAGAAAGAAAGAAAGAGAGAAAGAAAGAAAGAAAGAAAGAAAGAAAGAAAGAAAGAAAGAAAGAAAGAAAGAGAGAGAGAGAGAGAGGGAGAGAGAGAGGGAGAGAGAGAGAGAGAGAGAGAGAGAGGGAGGGAGGGAGGAAGGAAAGAAAGAAAGAAAGAAAGAGGAAGGAAGGAAGGAAGGAAGGGGGAAGGAAGGAGGAAAGAAAGTAAAGAAAGAAAGGAAAAATAAAGTAAGATAAAATAAAATAAAGTTATTAAAATAAAAAATAATTATTAAGAAAATGATTTTTTAAACAGGAAAAAAAAAACTGACGGATAGAACCCTACGACAAATGGTGACAGCAAAGCTATGCTTCACACAGAAGCATACACATACACACTCAAAAGAGGAAAAGGGGAAAAAATAGTATATCTAGCTCTCAAAGTCCACCTCCTCAATTTGGGATGATTCGTTGTCTATTCATGTATTCCACAGATGCAAGGTACATCAAGTTGATTGTGGAGCTTTAATCTGCTGCTCTGAGGCTGCTGGGAGAGATTTCCCTTTCTCTTCTTTGTTGGCACAGCTCCCAGGTCTCAGCTTTGGATTTGGCCCCGCCTCTGCATGTAGGTCGCCGGAGAGGGTCTGTTCTTCACTCAGACAGGACGGGGTTAAAGGAGCAGCTGATTCGGGGGCTCTGGCTCACTCAGGTCGCGGGGATGGAGGGGCATGGATTTAGGGTGAGCCTACAGCTGCAGAGGCCGGCAGGACGTTGAACCAGCCTGAGGCGCGCCATGCTGCATTCTCCCGGGGAAGTTGTCCCAGTATCCCAGGACCCTGGCCTTGGCGGGCTGCACAGGCTCCCCGGAAGGGAGAGGTGGAGAGTGACCTGTGCTCGCACACAGGCTTCTTGGTGGCGGCAGCAGCAGCCTTAGCGTCTCCTGACCGTCTCTGGGGTCCGCGCTGTTAGCCGCGGCTCGCGCCCGTCTCTGGAGCTCCTTTAAGCAGCAGAAAGCGCTGCAACTCCAGACGCCGTGCTCCAACCACGGCTCCGAATAGGACGCCGAATTTACTTTTTTAAGGAGAAATCATTATATGTTTTCCTATTGGTCTCTGATTCAACTATTTGCAACCTCTCTCACTGGGTGAATGAATGTACCTTTGTTTTACTTCCTGACTCCTTAAAAAGAGCCATTTTTATATTTTAAGCCCTCACACTTAATGAAATATAGAAAATACTAAATTAAATGTTTTTCTTCACATGTTGGTGGATTTTACCTTGAAATATTAGTTTCCTTTTGATTCCGTTATACAGATTTGAGAACCCAGTATACTGAGGTATGGAATGGTTCTATAGACTCTTAGAATACTTTTTGCTATGTTATTTTTAATTCTGTAGGTTCAGGGAAACCAAGATGCACCACCTTAGGCATTGGAATAATTGCTTGGGTCATATTTTTAAACATAACCTTTCTTAACCTCTCCTCAAGATCATTCTATGAAGAATAAAACTATTGGGTCACTTCCAAGCCATTCTAAAATGGAATTGAACTGGGGCTTATTTCTCAAACAACGGTGAGCTAGAACAAGGTCATTCTTGAAACATCAGCGTGGGTACCATTACTCTCAGCATTATTTTACAGGCCATATTTTTTAAACACTGATAGGGAGTTAAAAGAAAATTTAAAAGGTAGTTATCCAGTTTCATGGTCATACTGCTCTCACCACTTGTCTTTGTACCAGAAACTGAAGTTTTTACAGAATGAAGTATGTGCAAACAATCTAAGAAAATGGCACAATAACAGAAAGACTATTTCAAATTTACCCTGATGGAGTTTTAAGCATTTCCCTTTTTTTCCCTCCTCTTTCTTAGTCTGGATATTCTCTGCACTTGGCTGCTTGACGCTGATTCTCTCGAGAGGTCAGCTGCTTATCCAGACACTGTAAGCCACTGTCCCCACACTTTAGCCATCAGCCCCTTCCCTCCTCTGACACTTGAGCTTCCAACTGCCCTGCAGCCAGCATTCACCAGCCACAAAAAAATGACTCTCTCCTCAGATATGACAGGCAGAAAAGCTACGAATTACACTGAGGGCACTTTGGGTCTTTAGAGGAGAGCAAGGAGAATTCAAGTGGGCGGAAATCCTTCTTGCACTTTGCTGCTAACTTAGATGTCTGTTTAGCCTTCTCAGCTTCACAGCTGTTGCTGTTTTCAAATAAATAGGTGTAAGAAAAATAGGGTGAATTAGATCCCAAAGGTTAAAATATTTTTCCTCATTGTAGTCTCTGATTTCTTTTTCCTTGTCTATCAAATTTAAAACAAATTTACTGTGAAATAAAGTGGACCTCTGACAACACTCTGAAGTTTGGACTTTTTATTATTATTATATTTTCTTCTCCATTAGGGATGGCTCCTGTGTAACTATGCCTGCAGGGAAGAAGATACTGCTCAAGCAGGCATTGTTATTATTTGGGGTTATAATATATCCCTTTTATGGGTTATTTTGCATTTCTTTCCTGAAGATAATAGCCATATGACTTTGAAATATTCTTTACTAGAAGCTCCTATTTATTATACATGGTGAGAGGAAGAATTCTGCCTGCACTGGTCACTCTATTTATAACTGTGGTTACATTCACTCAGCAGCTGTTTATTGGAAGGTTGGCTTAGTTTGCTGATATTTTCCCTTAACAATTTGGATGAGAATAATGGGAAGCATTAAATATGGAAGGAAAGGTGGTTTGGGATTACCCAGAGGAGTGTGAAATTTTATTGCATTTCTGTCTGACATTTCCTTATGTGCTACAGCATAGGAGAAAGCATAACAGACTTAAAGGTGCCATAGACCTGAGCATCAAGAGACAATTTTGACTTCCAGTCCTCCACTACCACACCCATGAGCAAGACATTTCATTTCTTCATACTTCAAACTCTTTGTCTATAACATAAATGAAGGGCTTGGCTATCTCCAAAGCCTTTCTCAGAAATAAATTTTGCCTCCAGGGTCAAACACTTAAATTGTGACCGATCCCTGCTCAGGGATATAAATGGATATATGGGGATATATATGGGAATATATTGCTCAGGAATATAAATGGATGGTATGGGTTAAATAACTGGAGTTATGATTTTCCATATCTCTAAACTACAGAATCCTATCTGGAAAAATAAATAAGATGCATCTGACATAAATGTATGAATCATAGCTCCTGCCATCAGTACTATTTTTACATGAGATGGTTGAATTGAGTTGCCACCACCCAGAGGAGTCAGTCACCTGCCATGTAAAGTTCAGTGGTGAGAGGGGAATGTAGTGTGCCACGTGAAAATAAAGGAAGTGCTTTGAAAATAAACATTCGAATGACAAACTACCCTCAAGGCAGACAGATGGTTTTAAGCATCAACTTGACTGAGCCACAGAGTGCCCAGATATTTGAATAGACATTATTCTCGTGCTCCTGTGAGGGTGTTTTTGGATGAGGTTAGCATCAACCACATCTAAAGGTAGACTGAGTTAAGTAAATCGCCCTCCCCAGTGTGGGTGGACCACATCCAATCTACTGCTTGACTAGAACAAAAAGTTTGATCCTTCCCTGAATATAAGAGAATTCTTCCTTTCTGACTGCCTTCAAACTGGGACACCAGCCTTTTCCTGCTTTCAGACTCAGTCTGAAACATTGTTTCTTTCAAGATCTTGAGCCTGCTCTTCAGTCTGGAACTACGTCATCTGCTGTCCTGGGTCTCAGGCCTTTGGATTCAAAACTGGAACTACATCACTGGCTCTACTGACTCTGCACCTTGCTGACTCACCCTGCAGATGCTGGGACTTGACAGTCTCCATAATCATTTGAGGCAAATCCTTATAATAAATCTCTTTCTATATATTCTAATATATTTCATATTTTAGAATATATTATGCATATTATATATGTGATTGTATGTGTATTTGTATATATATAGTCTATCTGTCTATCTATCTATCTATCTATCTATCTATCTATCTATCTATCT
>NW_006797595.1:0-205 GCF_000442215.2 Lipotes vexillifer
TTTCTGGTCCTTCAAGTCCAGTCATGGCAGCCAGTAGGTGTGTCACAATATGCAGATATAGTAAATTCAACACGTGATGAGACTCAGGGTCAGTTGGAGGTCACATTCGTTGCCATCTTAGTCCCAGCTGATTCCATCTGTCTGTTTCTGGCTTCCTTTCTTACCTCTGGACCCCTTCACTTAAATACTTAGGTGAACTCCTGCT
>NW_006797597.1:0-12020 GCF_000442215.2 Lipotes vexillifer
ACACACACACACACACACACACACACACACACACACAGGGAGGGAAGGAGAGAGAGAGAAAAGTGAAATGGTCCTTGCCCCCACTAGACACTTAAAATCTAAGCAAGACAGAGAATTAAACAGGCATCAATTGTGGTAGATGAAGGAGGGATTAATCAAATTAACTTTTTTTTTTTAAGTGGCACAAACAGGAAAGAGATTTATTTCTTTCTCATGTAAAAAAATTCTGGAGGCAGGCAATTCAAACTGACGCTGTATTGTCCACCATGGCAATTCACCCATCATCTTTCTTTTTTTTTTTTTAAATATTTTATTAAGGTATGACTGACATACCAAATGCTGCACATATTTAATGTATCCAACTTGATGAGTTTGGAGATAAGTATACACTCATGGAACCATCACCACAATATATTCCATAAACATACCAGACACCTCCAAAAGTTTCCTCCCACCCTCTTTTAATCCCATTAATTTCTGAACATCGTATTTAATTATATATCCTCAATTTAGGTAAGTGGAGGAGAAAAGCAAACAATGAGGGAAGCAGGTCTGAAACTATTTTAGATACATTGTAGCATTGAGCAAATGGGAAACCCATGTTAGCTGGGAGCCAGGGTGCTCTCTATGGAAAAAGGGAGATATAAATACACAGCAGGGAGCCAAGGAAGAACCCTCTGGAGACATAAAAGCAAAGATATGCCGGTAGCAACGACTATATCTAGTACCTGGATCTTAGGTTCTAATACCATTCCTCACAATAGGGAACCAGGGTTCTTCAAGAAAGGGTTGATTCCAGGGCTGGGCAAGCAAGGTATAGAATGAGCCTGGAACATCTTGTTACGCGAAGTGCTCAGAAAAACAATGGAAGCACATCAAAAGGACACAGGGGCCTGCTTGAAGGTGTTCCTACTGATTAAATATGAAAAAATGTGACCATCTAAATAAATAAGGTCAGTAATGATTATAAACCACTGAAAAATACCTGTGGATCTGCTTATCTTCTGAAATTGGGCAATATTAAAAGAACTGAGTATTTTGCCTCAAAAAGTGAACTGGGTAACTCTAATTTAATTTCATATAAGTAATTAATACCATGAAAGTATTCTATAAACTGTTGTTTAATAAAATGCAAAATAGTGTTTTCCTTTGTGATCATTCTCAGATATACATTTAGAAATGCAGTTTCCTGGCAGGGAAATTTTTTTCAATTCACAGTATCCTTCTACATAATTTCCAAAGTATAATTGTTGACCTGACTAAATAAAGTTTTCCACTGCTCTTTGATTACTGTATCAGCACATCCAACTGTCAAGTGAATTTGGGATCCATCGTAAAGTGGAGATTTTGTGAATCTGAACTATTTAAAAGGTACAGTTTTAGTAATTATCATTAGTACCAGTAGTATACAATGACTGGACCTTTGCAGGTTTAAGAAACAGCTGATGTTAAAATTATCTAAACCGAAAGAACATGGGGCCAGGGCGGGGCACCAGAGTGATGATTACCAAAAAAAACAGAACTGAGTTGGCATCTCTTCCTTCAGTATTTACTCCTTTCATGTCAATAAACAGTTATTGAGTACCTGTTGTGTGCTGGGCATCATACCAGTTTCTATACTGAAAGAGTGAAGACTTATCAGTGCATCTATATAGATACTGAACATTAACCATTGTTCTTTTGAATTACTCTAGCCTTGTGAGGGCCATAAAAATAAAATAAAGATGGATTTCATAAGAGACAGAAGCAATTGGGGATGTTATGGAAAGACAAACTACACAGTATTCTATATTCGGCCCATCTACTCTCAGAGAATGATTCCATCATCCAAACAGCTGCCCCAAGGTCAATGTGGTAGTTAAACATAGGGTCCTCTCCTGAAAAAATACAAATCATAACTTCTCTGGCTTGAAATCCTTCAATAACTTTCCACTTCCTATAGCATAATATCAAGCTCTTTATATTTAGCATACACAGCTAATTATGATTTGGTCCCTAGTTTCATTACTTCTACTCTTTCGTCAGCACGTCACGTTCTAGCCAAACCCAGCAACACATAATTTCTAGATTGTGTCATGCTTTTACTTGTCTCTGGGCCCTTATACATGTTCTCCCTTTTGTCTTCATCACTCTCCCTACCTTTCTTGTCTTGGCTACCTCTTATGCATCTTTCAGGTCTGCTTAGATGTCACTCCACCGGAAGTCCACCCTGACTATTCAAAGCAGAATTAGATGTCCCTCCTATGTGTTCTCACAAAAAGCCTATGCTCCGCCTAGTGTAGTATTTATCACACCTGATTTTCCCATCCTCACCTCCAACTGGCTGTGAGTTCTGTGAGGGGAGGGACTCTTGTTCACTGCCATACCTCGGTGCCTTGCACTGAAGTGTTCAATATTCAATACAGTGTTATTAATGAAATTAACAAAACATTTCCAATAACATTACTAAAAATAATTCTTTAATTAACGATTTTGGTAAGCTAACCTCAAATTTTCCTGTCCATGTAAACTATCTAAACATTAGATTCAGAATGTGATGGATGTTGGGGATGCATGGGTTGAGAAAAAGGCATTACCCAATCACACGCAACAAACTGTGTGTGTGCACACACGTGAGCATGTGCATATGTTTATTTGATTATCCCCATCTCTCACCTGATAGTTCTACTTGGTAGCTGAAGATATTTATGGAGAAAGTGGTTTTCTAAAAAAAATTTGTGTGCGTGTGTGTGTAACTTCAAGAGGTTTGGGGGGGGGGGGGGGGGGTTATCACACCTGATTTTCCCATCCTCACCTCCAACTGGCTGTGAGTTCTGTGAGGGGAGGGACTCTTGTTCACTGCCATACCTCGGTGCCTTGCACTGAAGTGTTCAATATTCAATACAGTGTTATTAATGAAATTAACAAAACATTTCCAATAACATTACTAAAAATAATTCTTTAATTAACGATTTTGGTAAGCTAACCTCAAATTTTCCTGTCCATGTAAACTATCTAAACATTAGATTCAGAATGTGATGGATGTTGGGGATGCATGGGTTGAGAAAAAGGCATTACCCAATCACACGCAACAAACTGTGTGTGTGCACACACGTGAGCATGTGCATATGTTTATTTGATTATCCCCATCTCTCACCTGATAGTTCTACTTGGTAGCTGAAGATATTTATGGAGAAAGTGGTTTTCTAAAAAAAATTTGTGTGCGTGTGTGTGTAACTTCAAGAGGTTTGGGGGGGGGGGGTTGGTGCTTTTTTTCTTCAATAAATCATAGCACAGCACTCATGTCTAAAGGCAGTAAAGATGGGTAACAAGAATCAAATAACTTTTCACAACCCATTCAACTATAAGGCATTATGAATTTTCTTTTCAATTAACAGCTTACTTTTAGAAAGTATTTAGCTTGTTTTTCCTTTAAAAGCAGTGTTTTTCAATCCATGCTCCATGGTGTTCTGAGGATTCCCTAGAGGATTAGGGGCCAAAAGGAGCAGGCACTAATTGAACAGAGCTTTGAGCCCGGACTCCCTGCTTCAATCTGAGCCACTCTGCTTTTATCTGTTGTTTTTTTTAATAATAGAATTCCAAAAAAGATTTTCCTTGAAGAAGAGTTCACTACACTAAAATGAGAAGAAAAGAAAAAAGAAAAAGGTTAAAAATCACCACCTTAAAGAATCAGTGCTGGATTGAGGCTCACACTCTATAATTCAAGTCCTTAATGTCTTTCATATTTCTTGTTTACTTCTTGTACATTCATCTCTGTCAGGTTTATTTCTAAAACGAGAAATACCATTTGAATACAGAAATATCCAGGTAGAGAGAAAACGAGTTTTGAGAAGTATATTTATTCTCTGATGCAGCTGTTTCTAAATTTATTTCTCTTATAATGTTTAATGGCATTATTTATGTACCAATCTTCAGGCTAACGATTCATAACACAAAATACCAAAATAATCTAATTGAAAAACAGAAAAGCCCACTGTAAATGCCAGCTGCTGCTATATTTTCATGTACTATCAACAAATATCTCATCTCGCTTTAATTATTGTCTTAGGAAAAAGATCGTCTTAAATGGAAAACCCCACCAAACTCACATTTAACTAGCAACTTTAGCTATTTTACCAAGAAACAAAAGGGGAACAAGGTAACTGAAACCAGGGGGTCCTCCATCATGCAACATTCAGAAGACCAGTGGGGAGAATTTGATCTGCTGATGAACACACTCATGGATGAGAAGGAGAAATGGGATTCTCTCAGACAGAAACCTTCTGCTGTCCTATGCACACCAGCATGGGGACTGTGGAATGGTACTCACTGGAAAACACCTGATAAACACCTGCAATCAAGTCCCAGCTCTGTAACAGTAAGTTGGGTGAATTTGAAAACTTTAGAGGTGAACACATATAATTATTCATAAGATCTACTGAGCTGAGAAGGATTAAAAGATAAACTGAGGCATATTAAAATGTTAAGCATTTATCTGAGCAAAAATCAATTCAAATAGGGCAGTGCCGAACTGGAAGTGGTTAGAAGTGCTCCACCAAGAGGAGTTCAGGGGAAAGGAGGAAGCAAAGAAAGGAAATAATTGACTGGCTATAGGTGAAAGCCTAGTTGGCCGTTGGTGATTGGTGGTCCTTAGGTTTCAACTTTGTAACCTTGAGGCATCTACAGGCTTAGATTTCAGCTTAAGTAGGTCACCCCACGGCATTAGAGCTACCTCAGTCTAATGGCCTCCTTGTTTAATTTAACAGAACAACCAACCTAATTTTCACCTCTTCCAGGAAACATTACATGAGTACTCTGACCTACAGAGCCATCTTTCACCCCCAAACTCCCTGGCATGTACTAGCCACACCCACATTTGTCAGCCAGTATTGTTAGTTAACTTTTTGTAGAAGGTCCATTCTCTCCAACTAGATTGTAAACCACGAAAAGGTAAGCACCATGTCTCATTCCTCCCTATACACCCTGAAGATATGAGAATTTTACTGAGCATTTGCAGGTGCTAAATAAATATTTTTTGACTGCTTGTTTCATTTTAGATATGGTTTATATTAATACCCACTTACAATGTTGATGGAAAGACAGCTTGGTATGGCTGTGTCAGATACTCCATTCCTTTAAATGACAGTCAGGAGCATAAGGGAAAAATTGGGTGGCCAGAGCAGGCTGTTTTGAGAGCCACCCAATCCATCTGAAAGTACCTCCATGCATGTGTCACCCCCAAAGAACAAAGCACCCATCCTCTTCTAGAGCTAAACCTTTCCTCCTCTTCCCATGCTAGGTACCAAATTAGAAATCAGAAAACTTGGATTCAAGTCTCAGTTATGCCAGGGACTGGGCAGTTCATTTCATCTACTTGAGTAGACTACCTCTAAGGTTCTTTGCTCTAACTATCTATGATTCTATGAGACTAACTTCAAGCCTTTTCCTTCCATATCTGAAATCCATGGAATGGCCCGTTTCTCCCAGTACTCAAATTACCTGTCTTTCGTGATACCGCCCATCATCATCATTGTTGCACCTGTGCTCCAAGACCTTTCTGACTTCTGCTGCAAGGTTAACATACTCATGAAAGTATGTTCACTTCCAATGATGATACTTAAATTTCTCATCTGATCTTTACTTCCTACCTGTGCTCATTTAACAAATATACATCGCGTGGCTAACTGGATAGTACAGGACAACACACACACTTGGGGAAATTTCTAATATATTCCTGCTTTCAGCAGCAAAGACAAGTACAACCCTATTTACAAAGAAGCACCAGTAATAATAAACAAAATTAAACTATTTTCATGTTGGTCACGAGATAGGTTATTTTCAACTTAATCAACAGCTCAGTGGCCCTGAGAATAATTCCCTGACCTTTCCAATTTTATAAGAAACTTATTTTTATTGGCTAATCAACATCAAATGATATTAGGGAATGTCACAATGGTTGTTACCGTAAATGGCTTAGAAAGAAAATCCAGTAACAATTTTGATAGATTTGGGGGAATATATGAGCTAGATAAGAATATATGAGCCATATAGAAATTCAAAGCAATTTAAATTAATATCTATCAGTTTTGAATAATGAAGAAGTTTTTCAGAACCTAATGTAGTTTTGTTCTGCAAAAAGACTAGGCGTATAACACAAAGACCTTTCCCTAGCCAAGTAAACTGTTATCCAATTAATTAAAAAGGAAGGTGGCAATTTCACTTCTTCTTGTCTAGCAAAAACAGCCATGATAAAATCACAGATGAAAAGGTCAGTTTTAGAAGTGAGATGCAGGTAACTGAATCCTCCAGGAAATATTTAAATGTTATTTTTCCTTGGCCAAAATTAGACCAACATTTTGCAACATCTTGGGTGTTAACCCTAGTACCAAGATTAAACAGTTGCATAAAAATTTTTGACTAACAGAACAATGAGGTTTTGCTTCATTTTTAACAGAGATAGAGTGATTGGCCACTCATACAAAATCAGCCAAAAGTACTCTTCCACAAATTATTATCAAATCTATAAACTCTGAAAGAAGCATTAACTGGAAAGAAAGAAAAACTGTAAAAAAAACAATTTTGTGAAACCAATGAAATAAAAATTTTAGTCTAGTGAAGAAAATTCATTTTGTATTGTCTAAAATAGTATATCACTATATCAATGATATTACAATAAACATTTTTGTTATTTTAATTACATCAAATAATCCCTACACTAACTATTTTTAACCCTAAATGCAGATGTAAACTTATGCTCAGCGTATTTGAGTAACCTTCCTAAGGTCACACAGATATTAAGCAGCAGAGCTGAGTCCAGATTTTCTGGCCGGTGGCCTGCACACTTAAGCACTATTCTCCACTGCCTCCCAGTTAGTCACCACTCTCAGTAAATATTCACCACTCCCAGTAAACACAGAGCAGGATGAGTTATTGATTCCATAACTGCCATTATAGCATTGAGATGCAATTTATATGAAGTGTCTGAATACACAATTAGTTCAATCCACTATATAAAAGGTAAATGCTTAAGTCTCATTCATTTCTAATAAATTTTCAAATTGGGAAAGGATACAAAAGGAAGAAAAGTACAAATCTATATATCATATCAATTAACAGAAAAATATAATTAGAGTTGTCTTTGGACTTAGCAACTATTGAAAACCTTTACTGTCCTGCTGTCCTTTCAGCCCTTTGAGTTGCCTGTTAGAATTTGACATTTCACTGCTGAAACAAAAGAAAGGTGGAAAATATGTGCATTCCAAAGCATTGTACCCTTTTGCAATTTCCCTTCCATATTTATTACCCAGATCTTTAAAACACTCAACTAGAAGCTAAACCAATTCAAACATATGTGTAAAATGTAAAATTGGAAATGCTGCAAAATCAACGTGACCTTTAAAGCGTAACATTTCCCACAATCGTTTAGTTAATACTAGAAAAACATTTTACCGTGTTTAAAGCATAATCTTCATGTGTAATACTTGAAGCAAATATAAAAGCAAATACAGAACAAAGTACTTAAAAATCAACCACATTTTATTTTTTTTTATTTTTTTTTATTTTTTTTGCGGTAAGCGGGCCTCTCACCGTTGCGGCCTCTCACCGTTGCGGCCTCTCCCGTTGCGGAGCACAGGCTCCGGACGCGCAGGCTCAGCGGCCATGGCTCACGGGCCCAGCCACTCTGCGGCATGTGGGATCTTCCCAGACTGGGGCAGGAACCCGTGTCCCCTCCATCGGTAGGCGGACTCTCAACCACTGCGCCACCAGGGAAGCCCTCAACCACATTTTTTAAACAAAAACTGCAATTAATTTTAAACTACCACTTTTTCGGTAGTAGTTACATTATATATATTTTAAACATTCATAACCTATAAGGGTACTCTGTTTTTCAAATACAAAACTGATGAAACCACTATCACCCTACCCCAGTCACCTCCTGCAACTGATAGGGCCTAGTTGTATGACTAATTCTCCCCCAATTTACCCATATTAGTTTGCTTGAGAACAAAACTATGTATGGGGCAAAAGGCCAAGATGGGCCTTCTCTGTGAGCCAACAAGACCACGCTTGATTAATCCCCAAGGCACTGGTCTCAACAGCACATTTTCAAACCAACCAGACTCCTCAGTCAAAGATACTTTAAGCAAAGATAATAATTAGGTAGTCAATATTATCATAAAATTAAATTTTGAATGAGAGCAAATGTAGTCTTCCATCTTCAGATCCAATCATACATTTGTTAAAAGTAAAGATATGCAAATCAATGCTAATAGGTTGGCAAAATTTCCCCAAGAGAGAATCACACTTCAGATAAATCGCCATTCATAATTTTTTTATTTCATAATCAAGTAGCAATCCTTGATAACCTTTCTTTCCCTTTTGACTACTTTGATTAAGTATTTTCAATAGAAGCTGATCAGAAAATACTTTTTCTCAGACTACTTTTTTTTCCTGCACCTCTCCTAGCAGTAGAGAAAAATTAGCAAGAAAAATGAATTCAGAATCCACCCCATTCCCATTTACTAAATGGTGTAGATGTGTATATCCCATTGCCTTTAACACCTGAGAATTAGGAAGAAAAAGAGTTCAAGGAAACAAACTGAGCAATCTAATATCTGGCTAAAGGACAAATTCTATCTTTAAAATTGAATACAGGGCTTCCCTGGTGGCGCAGTGGTTGAGAGTCCGCCTGCCGATGCAGGGGACATGGGTTCGTGCCCCAGTCTGGGAAGATCCCACATGCCGTGGAGCGGCGGGGCCCATGAGCCATGGCCGCTAAGCCTGCACGTCCGGAGCCTGTGCTCCACAACGGGAGAGGTCACAACAGTGAGAGGCCCACGTACCGCAAAAAAAAAAAAAAAAAAAAAAATTGAATACAGTTTCTATCAACTCTAGGAATTCAGTTCATATTTCTTTAATTCAAAGAGTGAAAGAACAAGGTTACAGCATGAAGAGACAAAACAGAGAAACATCAACAAAGCAATTAAATTAGATACCTCACCTGTCACAGAGAAAATCAATAAGGCTCAATGAATTTATATTGTACACAGACTTCTTTAAGGAAAAACTTTGAAATATAATGTCTTTAGCTTTTTGTGTACTAAACATATTCTGCTCCATTGGCTGGAAAAAAAACTTTAAGAAGATGGCCTCTAGGTAGAGGGCAAATAGGACTCAAGCTATACTTTAACAGAGAAGCAAAACAAGACAGGAGAAAAGCAGCTGGGGAGGGAAGGTTTATATGCCACTTATGTAAAAATCATACACGTTGGCTTTTTACTGGGAAAGGAATGTAACCGGCAACACTAAGAATGAAATAGCTGGAATCACCTTGGCAAGAAACAAAACAGCAAGAGGATTAAGTAGGCCTGAGAGTGGTTTACACCCCCAAACAAGAAAAGAGGGAGACAAACTCAGGTAGGAAAAAGACAAAACTCCAACCGCCTCTCTTATTCTGAGAGAGAGACAGAATAAGACACACCACCACCAACAAAGAAGTCTCAACCTAGAATTCAGGTACTCTGGTTCTCTCTCTCCCTCCCTCCCTCCCTCCCTCCCTCCCTCCCTCTCCTTCTCTCTCTCTCATACTCTCAGAGCAAAGGGACAACATATTTTACAACATTAACAGAAAACCAAGAAGAAAACAGCTATGCCTGGTTGGTCAGCTCTGCCCACAGAGGCTTCCTACAAACTCCATGGAACCTCTTTTTTTCTTTTTTTTTTTTTGGTACGCGGGCCTCTCACTGTTGTGGCCTCTCCCGTTGTGGAGCACAGGCTCCGGACGCGCAGGCCCAGCGGCTACGGCACGGCGGCCCAGCCGCTCCACGGCACGTGGGATCCTCCCAGACCGGGGCACGAACCCCCGTCCCCTGCAACGGCAGGCGGACTCTCAACCACTGCGCCACCAGGGAAGCCCGAGAATGTTCTTTCAGGACACAATCAGGGAGAAAACAACTGATGACCATTGCTACATTTTCTATCTTTTTTTTTTTTTGGTACGCGGGCCTCTCACTGTTGTGGCCTCTCCCGTTGTGGAGCACAGGCTCCGGACGCGCAGGCCCAGCGGCTACGGCCCACAGGCCCAGCCGCTCCGCGGCATGCGGGATCTTCCCGGACCGGGGCACGAACCCGCGTCCCCTGCATCGGCAGGCGGACTCTCAACCACTGCGCCACCAGGGAAGCCCCCATGGAACCTCTTTTGACCACATCTTCATTTCCCAGAGTCAACCACAGAGTTTGTCCCATTTTGTCTGATAAGAGAGGGATTCATGGCCACTGTGATAAAGTAAAGGCACAATCCTGCAAAATGGCTACATTTAAAGAGTCCACAGAATCTCAACAGGCTCCTCAGTAATCTCCTTACCTCCCACATGACCCTCTATCGTTTCTAAAAATATACCTTTCTAAAATGTAGACCATACTACTCAATTCAAAATCTTTCATGACTAGACGTCGAAAAAGTCCAAATTCTGTGACCCACCGTTCAAAGACATCGAGAATCTATCCTGATTCTTTTCCAGCATCATCTTGTTCTGTTCTATGATAGTATCCTTCACCTTCCCTCTTTTTGCCTTTACTTGTGCTACTCCTTCAGCCTAGAATTTCTTTCCATGCTCTCTACAGCATAAGTACTGCATTTTAACACCAGCTCAAGATATCACCTCCTATTGTGCGAAGTTATAGGCAGTCTCCCTTAGCTACATCTCATTCTGTGCCACACCAGAGCTTTGTTTATATCCATTTTGGACACAGATTATATTCTGAATCACAGACATTTATTTACATATTCATCTTCCCTACCTCCATATCACAGGGTTAGGGGGTGGGGGTGGAGTTATATTATCTTTTGTTTAAGTGTGGTAAAGTACACGTGATATAAAATTTACTGTCTTAACTTTTTTTTTTTTTTTTTTTTTTGTGGTACGCGGGCCTCTCACTGTTGTGGCCTCTCCCATTGCGGAGCACAGGCTCCGGACGCGCAAGCTCAGCGGCCATGGCTCACGGGCCCAGCCGCTCCATAGCATATGGGATCTTCCCGGACCAGGGCACGAACCCGTGTCCCCTGCATCGTCAGGCAGACTCTCAATCACTGTGCCACCAGGGAAGCCCCAGTCTTAACCATTTTTAAGTATACAGTTCAAGTGATAAGTATATTCACATTGTCCTGTAACCAATCTCCACAACTCTTCATCTTGCAAAACTGAAACTCTTTACCCAGTAAGCAACACCTCCTCCAATTCCCTCCTATCCCCAGCCCCTGGCACCCAACTCTCTACTCTGTGTCTATAAATTTGACTATTCTAGGTACCTCATATAAATGGAATCATATAGTATTTGTCTTCTCATAACTGACTTATTTTGGTTACCATAATGTCCTCAAGGTTCATCCATCTGCAGCACGTGTCAGAATTTCCTGCCCCTTTAAGACTGAATAAAATTCCATTGTGTGCATATACCACATTTTGTTTATCCATTCATCCGCCCATGGACACTTGGGTTGCTCCCACCTTCTGGCTATTATGAATAGTGCTGCTATGAACATGGGTCTTCGAGATCTTTAAATTCTTTAGGGCATATACCCAGAAGTGGAACTGATGGATCATATGGAAACATTATTTTCATTTTTTTGAGGAACTGCCTTCCAAAGCACCTGTAGCATTTTACATTCTCACTAAGAGTGCACAAATTTTCCAATTTCTCCACATCCTCGCCAACACTTGTTAATTTCTATGTTTTTTAATAATAGTCATCCTAACAAGCGTGCATTTCCCTAATGATTAGTGATTTTGAGCTTCTCATGTGCTTATCAGCCATTTATATATCTTCTTTGAAGAAGTGTTTCTTCAGGTCCTTTGCTCAATTTTTAATTGGACTGTTTGTGCTTGTTGTTGTATTGTAAGAATTTTTATATACTCTGGATATTAACCCTTCATCAGATATATGAACCAGAGCTCTTTTTTTTTTTTTTTTTTTTTTTTTTTGGGTCTTCATTGTGGTGCACGGGCTTCTCATTGCGGTGGCTTCTCTTGTTGCAGAGTACA
>NW_006797597.1:14323-26470 GCF_000442215.2 Lipotes vexillifer
GCCGACCGGCACTCACCAGCCCGAGAGGCTTGTCTGCTCCCCCGCCGGAGCGGGCGGGGCTCCGGTCGGAGCGCAGGGAGAGGACTGGGGTCGGTGGCGTGAACACAGCCTGCAGGGGGTTAGTGCGCCATGGCTGGCTGGGAGGGAGTCCGGGGGAAAGTCTGGACCTGCCGAAGAGGCAAGAGACTTTTTCTTCCCTCTTAATTTCCTGGTGCACGAGGAGAGGGGATTAAGAGCGCTGCTTAAAGGAGCTCCAGAGACGGGCACGAGCCGCGGCTAAAAGCGCGGACCCCAGAGACAGACATGAGACGCTAAGGCTACTGCTGCCGCCACCAAGAAATCTGTGTGCGAGCACAGGTCACTATCCACACCCCCATTCTGGGGAGCCTGTGCAGCCTGCCACTGCCAGGGTCCCGGGATCCAGGGACAACTGCCCCGGGAGAACGCACGGCGCGCCTCACGCTGGTGCAACATCACGCCGGCCTCTGCCGCCGCAGGCTAGCCCTGCACTCCGTGACCCTCCCTACCCCCCGGCCTGAGTGAGCCAGAGCCTCCGAATCAGTGGCACCTTTAACCCCGTCCTATCTGAGCAAAGAACAGACGCCCTCCGGGGACCTGCACGCACAGGCGGGGCCAAATCCAAAGCTGAGTCCCTGGGAGCTGTGAGAACAAAGAAGAGAAAGGGGAATCTACCCCAGAAGCCTCAGAAGCAGCGGATTAAAGCTCCACAATCAACTTGATGTACCCTGCATCTGTGGAATACATGAATAGACAACGAATCATCCCAAATTAAGGAGGTGGACTTTGAGAGCAAGAGTTATTATTCTTCCCCCTTTTCCTTTTTTTTGTGTGTATGTGTATGCTTCTGTGTGAGATTTTGTCTGTATAGCTTTGCTTCCACCATTTGTCTGAGTGTTCTATCTGTCCGTTTCTTTTTTTTCTAATTTTTTTCTTAATAATTACTCTTTGTTTTAATAACCTTATTTTATTTTACTTCATCTTCGTTCTTTGTTTCCTTCCTTCCCTCCTTTAGACAACGAATCATCCCAAATTGAGGAGGTGGACTTTGAGGGCAAGATTTATGATGTTTTCCTCTTTTCCTCTTTTTGTGAGTGTGTACGTGTATGCTTCTGTGTGAGATTTTGTCTGTATAGCTTTGCTTCCACCATTTGTTCCAGGGTTCTATCCATCCCGTTTTTTGGGGGGTTTTTTCCTCTTAATAATTAATTTATTATTTTAATAACTTTATTATATTTTATTTTACTTTATCTTTCTTTCTTTTTTTTCTTCCTTCCCTCCTTCCTTCCTTGCTCCCTCTCTCCCTCCCTCCTTTCTTTCTTTCTACTTTTTCTCCCTTTTCTTCTGAGCCGTGTGGATGAAAGGCTCTTGGTGCTACAGCCAAGAGTTAGTGCTGTGCCTCTGAGGTGGGAGAGCCAACTTCAGGACACTGGTCCACAAGAGACCTCCTAACTGCACATAATATCAAACGGCGAAAATCTCCCAGAGATCTCCATCTCAAGACCAGCACCCAGCTTCACTCAACGACCAGCAAGCTACAGTGCTGGACATCCTATGCCAAACAACAAGCAAGACAGGAACACAACCCCAACCATTAGCAGAGAGGCTGCCCAAAATCATAGTAAGTCGACAGACACCCCAAAACACACCACCAGACGTGGACCTGCCCACCAGAAAGACAAGATCCAGCCTCATCCACCAGAACACAGGCACTAGTCCCCTCCACCAGGAAGCCTACATAACCCATGGAACCAACCTTAGCCACTAGGGACAGACACCAAAAACAACAGGAACTACGAACCTGCAGCCTGCAAAAAGGAGACCCCAAACACAGTAAGATAAGCAAAATGAAAAGACAGAAAAACACAAAGCAGATGAAGGAGCAAGAGAAAAACACACCAGACCTAACAAATGAAGAGGAAATAGGCAGTCTACCTGAAAAAGAATTCAGAATAATGATAATAAAGATGATCCAAAATCTTGGAAATAGAATAGACAAAATGCAAGAAACAGTGAACAAGGACCTAGAAGAAATAAAGATGAAACAAACAACGATGAACAACACAATAAATGAAATGAAAAATACACTAGATGGGATCAATAGCAGAATAACTGAAGCAGAAGAACGGATAAATGACCTGGAAGATAAAATAGTGGAAACAACAAATGCAGAGCAAAATAAAGAAAAAAGAATGAAAAGAACTGAGGACAGTCTCAGAGACCTCTGGGACAACATTAAACGCACCAACATTTGAATTATAGGGGTTCCAGAAGAAAAGAAAAAGAAAGGGACTGAGAAAATATTTGAAGAGATTATAGTGGAAAACTTCCCTAATATGGGAAACGAAATAGTTAATCAAGTCCAGGAAGCACAGAGAGTCCCATACAGGATAAATCCAAGGAGAAACATGGCAAGACACATATTAATCAAACTGTCAAAAATTAAATACAAAGAAAACATATTAAAAGCAGCAAGGGAAAAACAACAAATAACACACAAGGGAATCCCCATAAGGTTAACAGCTGATCTTTCAGCAGAAACTCTGCAAGCCAGAAGGGAGTGGCAGGACATATTTACAGTGATGAAGGAGAAAAACCTGCAACCAAGATTACTCTACCCAGCAAGGATCTCATTCAGATTTGATGGAGAAATTAAAACCTTTACAGACACGCAAAAGCTGAGAGAGTTCAGCACCACCAAACCAGCTTTACAACCAAGGCTAAAGGATCTTCTCTAGCCAAGAAACACAAGAAAAGGAAAAGACCTACAAAAACGTACCCAAAACAATTAAGAAAATGGGAATAGGAACATACATATCGATAATTACCTTAAACATAAAGGACTAAATGCTCCCACCAAAAGACACAGATTGGCTGAATGGATACAAAAACAAGACCCATATATATGCTGTCTACAAGAGACCCACTTCAGACCTAGAGACACATACAGACTGAAAGTAAGGGGATGGAAAAAGATATTCCATGCAAATGGAAACCAAAAGAAAGCTGGAGTAGCAATTCTCATATCAGACAAAATAGACTTTAAAATAAGGACTATCAGAAGAGACAAAGAAGGACACTACATAATGATTAAGGGATCGATCCAAGAAGAAGATATAACAATTGTAAATATTTATGCACCCAACATAGGAGCACCTCAATACATAAGGCAAAAACTAGCAGCCATAAAAGGGGAAATCGACAGTAACACATTCATAGTAGGGGACTTCAACACCCCACTTTCACCAATGGACAGATCATCCAAAATGAAAATAAATAAGGAAACACAAGCTTTAAATGATACATTAAACAAGATGGACTTAATTGATATTTATAGGACACTCCATCCAAAAACAACAGAATACACATTTTTCTCAAGTGCTCATGGAACATTCTCCAGGATAGATCATATCTTGGGTCACAAATCAAGCCTTGGTAAATTTAAGAAAATTGAAATTGTATCAAGTATCTTTTCCGACCACAACGCCATGAGACTAGATATCAATTATAGGAAAAGATCTGTAAAAAATACAAACACATGGAGGCTAAACAATACACTACTTAATAACGAAGTGATCACTGAAGAAATCAAAGAGGAAATTAAAAAATACCTAGAAACAAATGACAATGGAGATACAACGACCCAAAACCTATGGGATGCAGCAAAAGCAGTTCTAAGAGGGAAGTTTATAGCAATACAAGCCCACCTTAAGAAGCAGGAAACATCTCGAATAAACAACCTAACCTTGCACCTCAAGCAATTAGAGAAAGAAGAACAAAAAAACCCCAGAGTTAGCAGAAGGAAAGAAATCATAAAAATCAGATCAGAAATAAATGAAAAAGAAATGAAGGAAACAATAGCAAAGATCAATAAAACTAAAAGCTGGTTCTTTGAGAAGATAAACAAAATTGATAAACCATTAGCCAGACTCATCAAGAAAAAAAGGGAGAAGACTCAAATCAATAGAATTAGAAATGAAAAAGGAGAAGTAACAACTGACACTGCAGAAATAAAAAAAATCATGAGGGATTACTACAAGCAACTCTATGCCAATAAAATGGACAATCTGGAAGAAATGGACAAATTCTTAGAAATGCACAAACTGCCAAGACTGAATCAGGAAGAAATAGAAAATATGAACAGACCAATCACAAGCACTGAAATTGAAACTGTGATTAAAAATCTTCCAACAAACAAAAGCCCAGGACCAGATGGCTTCACAGGCGAATTCTATCAAACATTTAGAGAAGAGCTAACACCTATCCTTCTCAAACTCTTCCAAAATATAGCAGAGGGAGGAACACTCCCAAACTCATTCTACGAGGCCACCATCACCTTGATACCAAAACCAGACAAGGATGTCACAAAGAAAGAAAACTACAGGCCAATATCACTGATGAACATAGATGCAAAAATCCTCAACAAAATACTAGCAAACAGAATCCAACAGCACATTAAAAGGATCATACACCATGATCAAGTGGGGTTTATTCCAGGAATGCAAGGATTCTTCAATATACGCAAATCTATCAATGTGATTAACCATATTAACAAATTGAAGGAGAAAAACCATATGATCATCTCAATAGATGCAGAGAAAGCTTTTGACAAAATTCAACACCCATTTATGATAAAAACCCTGCAGAAAGTAGGTGTAGAGGGAACTTTCCTCAATATAATAAAGGCCGTATATGACAAGCCCACAGCCAACATCATCCTCAATGGCGAAAAACTGAAAGCATTTCCACTAAGGTCAGGAACAAGACAAGGTTGCCCACTCTCACCACTCTTATTCAACATAGTTTTGGAAGTTTTAGCCACAGCAATCAGAGAAGAAAAGGAAATAAAAGGAATCCAAATCGGAAAAGAAGAAGTAAAGCTGTCACTGTTTGCAGATGACATGATACTATACATAGAGAATCCTAAAGATGCTACCAGAAAACTACTAGAGCTAATCAATGAATTTGGTAAAGTAGCAGGATACAAAATTAATGCACAGAAATCTCTGGCATTCCTATATACTAATGATGAAAAATCTGAAAGTGAAATCAAGAAAACACTCCCATTTACCATTGCAACAAAAAGAATAAAATATCTAGGAATAAACCTACCTAAGGAGACAAAAGACCTGTATGCAGAAAATTATAAGACACTGATGAAAGAAATTAAAGATGATACAAACAGATGGAGAGATATACCATGTTCTTGGATTGGAAGAATCAACATTGTGAAAATGACTCTACTACCCAAAGCAATCTATAGATTCAATGCAATCCCTATCAAACTACCACTGGCATTTTTCACAGAACTAGAACAAAAAATTTCACAATTTGTATGGAAACACAAAAGACCCCGAATAGCCAAAGCAATCTTGAGAACGAAAAATGGAGCTGGAGGAATCAGGCTCCCTGACTTCAGACTATACTACAAAGCTACAGTAATCAAGACAGTATGGTACTGGCACAAAAACAGAAAGATAGATCAATGGAACAGCAGAAAGCCCAGAGATAAACCCACGCACATATGGTCACCTTATCTTTGATAAAGGAGGCAGGAATGTACAGTGGAGAAAGGACAGCCTCTTCAATAAGTGGTGCTGGGAAAAATGGACAGCTATATGTAAAACTATGAGCTATATGTCACTCCCTAACAACATACACAAAAATAAGCTCAATAATGGATTAAAGACCTAAATGTAAGGCCAGACACTATAAAACTCTTAGAGGAAAACATAGGCAGAACACTCTATGACATAAATCACAGCAAGGTCCTTTTTGACCCACCTCCTAGAGAAATGGAAATAAAAACAAAAATAAACAAATGGGACCTAATGAAACTTCAAAGCTTTTGCACAGCAAAGGAAACCATAAACAAGACCAAAAGACAACCCTCAGAATGGGAGAAAATATTTGCAAATGAAGCAACTGACAAAGGATTAATCTCCAAAATTTATAAGCAGCTCATGCAGCTTAATAACAAAAAAACAAACAACTCAATCCAAAAATGGGCAGAAGACCTAGACATTTCTCCAAAGAAGATATACAGACTGCCAACAAACACAGGAAAGAATGCTCAACATCACTAATCATTAGAGAAATGCAAATCAAAACTACAATGAGATATCATCTCACACCAGTCAGAATGGCCATCATCAAAAAATCTAGAAACAATAAATGCTGGAGAGGGTGTGGAGAAAAGGGAACCCTCTTACACTGTTGGTGGGAATGTAAATTGATACAGCCACTGTGGAGAACAGTATGGAGGTTCCTAAAAAAACTACAAATAGAACTACCATATGACCCAGCAATCCCACTACTAGGCATATACCCTGAGAAAAACATAATTCAAAATAATCATGTACCAAAATGTTCACTGCAGCTCTATTTACAATAGCCCGGAGATGCAAACAACCTAAGTGTCCATCATCGGATGAATGGATAAAGAAGATGTGGCACATATATACAATGGAATATTACTCAGCCATAAAAAGAAACGAAATTGAGCTATTTGTAATGAGGTGGATAGACCTAGAGTCTGTCATACAGAGTGAAGTAAGTCAGAAAGAGAGAGACAAATACCGTATGCTAACACATATATATGGAATTTAAGAAAAAAATGTCATGAAGAACCTAGGGGTGAAACAGGAATAAAGACACAGACTTACTAGAGAATGGACCTGAGGATACGGGGAGGGGGAAGGGTAAACTGTGACAAAGCGAGAGAGTGGCATGGACATATATACACTAACAAACGTAAGGTAGACAGCTAGTAGGAAGCAGCCACATAGCACAGGGAGATCAGCTCGGTGCTTTGTGACCGCCTTGAGAGGTGGGATATGGAAGGTGAGAGGGAGGGATACGCAAGTGGGAAGAGATATGGGAACATATGTATATACATAACTGATTCATTTTGTCGTGAAGCTGAAACTAACATATCATTGTAAAGCAATTTCACTCCAATAAAGATGTTAAAATAAAATTAAAAATATAATAATAATCTACTACCACAGGCAAACTAAAAATTCAGGCAAACATATGTGTGTGTGTGTGTGTGTGTGTGTGTGTGTGTGTGTGTGTGTGTGTGTATTCCAAGTACATGATATTCTGGAAAAGGCAAAACTATGCAGACAGTAAAAAGATGTGTGGTTGCCAAGGGTTAGGAAAGGGATGAATGGGTAGAACACAATGGATCTCTAGAGCAGTGAAACTACTCTGTATGATACTATAATGGTGAATCCATGACATTACACATTTGCCCAAACCCATAGAACGTACACACCAAGAGTGAACCCTAGGGGCTTCCTTGGTGGCACAGTGGTTGAGAATCTGCCTGCCAATGCAGGGGACACAGGTTCGAGCCCTGGTCTGGGAAGATCCCACATGTCGCGGAGCAACTAGGCCCGTGAGCCACAACTACTGAGCCTGCGCGTCTGGACCCTGTGCTCCGCAACAAGAGAGGCCGCGACAGTGAGAGGCCCGCGCACCGCGATGAAGAGTGGGCCCCCGCTTGCCGCAACTAGAGAAAGCCCTCGCACAGAAACAAAGACCCAACACAGCCAAAAATTTTAAAAATGAATAAATTTAAATTATTAAAAAAAAAGAGTGAACCCTAATGTAAACTATGAGCATTAGGCATAATGATGTGTCAATGTAGGTTTATCATTTGTAATAAATGTACCATTCTGGGAAGTAATGTTGATAATGGGAGAGGCTCTCCATGTGTAGGGGTGGAGAGCATGTGGGAAATCTCTGTATCTTCCACTCAATTTTGCTGTAAACCCAAAACTACTCCAAAAAATAAAGTATATTTTAAAAATTAAGGTAAATTATCTGTGGCAACTCTAATCTGTTCAATCATTGCTTCAGAGGTGCACTTTCACCTGTTTAGGAAAGAACACCCTTGGCCATCAACCCTAACCTTCAGAGACATTCTGCCTCACACACCCACCACTCCTCCCAATCCTGCTCTGCGCCTCGTAGCCTGCTCAGCATCTAACACAACATTGGTAGACTAAGTCCAAAGACATGGAGAAAATTAAGTATAGACAACAGATGCAAAAGGCAGGTAGGTAGTGGCTAAGAAGGTAAAGAATTCCGAAAGAGGGAAATCTGCAGAAGAATCCACAAGAGAGCACAGAAAGGAGAAAACAATCCTGAGATGCTCTGAACTTACTGGTCTACATAATGCGAAAATCATATGAAATTAAATTGTCCTAAAATACAAAAGATATTACAAGCATTTCCCTTCTTTAAAAAATGCCTTTGCTGAACATGATTCCAAAACTAGAACTTGATAATGTGTTTACAATGTGTCCTCCGGCCACAAGCAAGATGATTTTTCAAAAGTTGACAGTAAATGCTATAAACATTTTTGAACAGAAAAATATATAGAAGTGTGTGTGTCAAAGTGCCATTACAAAGACCTGGCTCTCAGAATAAAGTTTTGGATAAAATTGCAAAATTTTAATTTTTATGATATATTACATGGAAGAAAGACGTACATTTTCATCTTCTAGGTATTCTTAATCTCAGACGTCAGAAACACGCTATGAGTTACCAAACTGAGCAGGAGTTCACTGAGATCTTCAAACAGTCACACGGAACCACTGCGGGGGGGCAGGGGGTGTGCTCTTGTTTGCTCTGTTCATCAACAACGAGGCTGGCTAAGCACTGGCAGACCCAAACACCTGAGTCATTTGGGAGAGGCTAAGGGCTCCAGTGGCAAAACAGGGACCCATAAGACAGGCTTAAGAATGGTTCTGGCAGGAGTCACCACCATCACCACCACCACCACCTCAGCAAAAATCAACCTTCTGTATCTAAAGTTTCAGCGGAGGCACAAAGGCTGGAGTTTCACCAGGGATCCAATTCAGTTCAGCAAATACCAAGTAAGCACCAACAAAGTACCCAGCGCTAGGGTAAAGGTGCTGGGGGACACTGAAGAGAACTTGGTCTCTTGGTATGGGACTCTGGGGAAGCCTGAGTGAGGACAGCTCGTGGAGAAGAACCAACTTGCCAGCACCGACTTGCCAGCCACTATGGAAGTGAATCTTTTAGCCCCAGGCACACCTTCCACTAACTGCACCTCCACCTGGTATCTGCTGACAACCTCATGAGACCCTGAGCCAGAACCACCTGAATTGCGGACCCATAGCAACCATGAGATAATGAACGATTACTGTTGTTTTCAGCCACTAAGTCTTCGATATGGTACAAAGCAACAGAGAACAAGTGCATCCAGATTTTACATAAAAGGCTCAGAGAGGCTAACTTACCTACTACCACATAGGAGTGAGCACTTAAACCACATCGGGAACCTAGTCTCTAGGCTTTAGATTCAGTTTCCTTGTCATTAAGTGACACCACTTCTCAAGTAAAATAAATTATAATACTGTAAGAATGATCATTTCTATATGATTACACGACCGGCACTAACACACCAGGCTTTCCACAGCACAGAGATACAGCACATGTCGCCGCATACTTAACAGACATGATGAGACCTGCAATATAATTGAATTTGTGACTCTTCATGGTACTTTTTGGGGTTTTTACTATCTTCTGAAAGAATTCTGTTTTTTTTTAAGTGTACAGATTTTGAAAATAAAAACCTAACATATTTATAGCATGTTAATACTAAACAATTACATTATTGACATTGAGGATATTTACACACTTTACAACCTTAATCACAATAAACATTTGTGTAATTTTAAACAGAATTAATATGTCACACTAAGAAAAGTTCCACTGCTCATTGTTTCTTTAAGGATTTGCTTTTTTGCTTTAAGTCTTCGACTTTTAGCATTACACAAACATAGTAAAATATAGTATCAAAATGCTCATGATGGTGAAATCTTAAGTCCCATCCATAAAATGGTTACTATCTTGCAGGACAAGGTGGCTGGCTCTTAGCCTGTCTACTCCTAGAGAAAGTCAATGGAACATTTCACTGTTACAACCACATCTGCATATAAATGTAACTTAACTAAGGACACATTGTTATTAAAAGGAATTGCAAGAATTCAACTTACAATTTTTTGGCTCCAAACCTGACACTTTTCTTCTGTACCATGTTTTAGCCAGTGGTTCTCTACTCTGAATGCTTAGGGCACTTTGAAAATTACCCATACCTGGACATCATCCCCCAGAAATTCTGATTTAATTGCTTTGGTCTGTTTTAGCCATCTAATATATAATAAACCAGTGGTGATAAATTCACAGAAAGTTTATGCCACAAAGGGAGAAACTGTGGATATCCCTACATGTTAGCTAAAACATCCTTATCCCCTAAGACAAAGATACCTTGCAATAAACGAAGCAGAACAAGAAGGAAGAAGAGATGGGAAACTCAAACCCATTCTGCTGCTTTCATGGAGCCACCAAGGAATATTTTATTCCCCTGATTCCTCTCCCTGAACCCCATCACCCCACACCTTAACTCCACTGCAAGCTTTAACTCAAGCATCACCTCCTCCATGAAGCCTTCAGGATCACACAAAATAAAGAAGCCCGTTTTTCGGCATCCATCTTACCCTGAACTCTACCTCTAAATAGCACATACTGCACAAGGCATTTATTTACACATCCATTTCTCTTACTGGCCTGAGGGCTCCTTAACGGTAGGGTCCCTATATTATTCATCCTTCCCATCTTATATATCTTTGTATCCAGAGCCTTGAAGATAGATAGTAGATATTAAAAAGTATTTGCTGAATTGTATGGTTTTTGTTTTTGTTTTTTTATGTTTGGTATGGTTATTTCCGCCTTGGCCTCCTAGTAGACACTCTTCTGAAATTTTTCACCTTCTCATAATGTACGCAAAAAGGCCAGACATGTTGAGAGCAAGACAGCAGTGGAAACCTAGGCCAAGAAAGAACAGGATAAATGGGGTAAAATGAGATACCCGAAGGTAAGATCAGGTATGAATTTTTTTTTAAGCGAGAGATTAGGCAAACAAAGGGACAGCTTGATTTTCATTCACAAGAAGGTGTGACAAAGAACACTGATTACAGGCAACCATATTTTTATATTTTCGACAGAGCTTTTAAAATTCTGAACTGAAGACCAATGAAGCCAGAAGCTCTGAGAAAGAACCCAGGCCTATCTACTCTAGCCCCACTCCCTCCCCTCCTGTTTACCCCTTCACCCAGGGCAGTTCACTCCGCCCAGAACCTGAAAAGTTTTGCTTTCTCTTTTCTCCCAGCCTCTCTGGTCACTCTCCTTCAGCATCCTTACATCTTTCTTTTTCTTGGTTTGTCCCTAAAATGTCAATATCCTCTAGGACTTACTTTCAACCTTTTTCTCTTCTCTTTCTATGCAGTTCCTCTGAGCACTTTTATCCTTACCCATGCCTTCAACCACTCTCCATGTGGCAAGCACTCAGAAATCTGTATCTCCAGCCTCCCCAGCTCTTGTGATGCTCCAAAACCGTAACAACTGCCCCCTAGATGCCTCCAACTCACCAGTGACATGCCCCACAAGCACGTTAAACACAACGTGTCCAAATCTGAACTATCACCTTCCCCCTCAGAAGTGCTTCCTCTTCTCTTTTCCCTCCCACTACCCAGAAACCTGGCAGGCATTCTAGTCAGCCTCACTCTCCCATTCCCTTCACATTCAAACAGTCGCAAAGACCAGCCAGCTCTCCCTCCTGCTAGATATTCTCCTACACATTCTCACTTCTGAGCACCCCTACTACTTCTGCCTTTGTCTGTGCTCTCAACCTCCTATCATCCACACTAATTCCACTGTCCACTCCGGCCCCCAATCTTACCCCACCCCCACCCCACTGGACCCCAATCTACCCAGCACACTGCTTTCAGGGTGATCTTTCAGGCCATTCATATTTCTTCAGTGGCTCACTACAACACATGGGGTGGGAAATGCGCCCTGAATTAGCTTTCTACTTTCATCTCCTTTCACTCCTGACTTTGCCCTTCACACTCTAATATAATGACCTGCCTACAGTTCCCAGAACACACTATGCTCTCATAATACCACACAACTATTCATGTTATTAGCTCCACCTGGAAATGCTCTGTGCTGCTTGTCCCCCTGCCCACCCCTACTCAGCTGTCAAGACTCGGCTCAAACACAACCACGGCTAAAGCCGTTCTCTGGCATTCC
>NW_006797597.1:26566-28447 GCF_000442215.2 Lipotes vexillifer
GCATTCCTGTCAGGGATCAAGAGCTTCTGCTAGGCTTCTTTTGCATGTGTAGGTATCTCCATTAGAGCAAATAGCACACAATATTTGAACTGTTGGTCAAGATATCCACTGTCCTATAGACTGTAAGCTCCTTGGTCAAGGAAAGTGACTTTTCTACTTTCTATCCTCAGCACTAGTTCAATGCACACAGCATACAGAAAATTTTAAAAAGGAATTAATGTATGAACTGTAGGCCAATGAAAGGAAAAAAGATCAACTGGACTTTAAGTATAGAAAAAGAATCCAGATCTTAAGGAAGTACAGACATCTATTATTGTCCCACCCACTAAAAAAAATAGAAACATATGGTTATTAACATAGTACAAAGGTGACAAAGAGAAAATCTGTCATTGGACTAAGCAGCCAATAAGGAGCTAAGAGTCTCCAAGGGAGCAGCTGACAAAAGATTAGCAGAAAGGTCAGAGATAAAGGTGGTTCTTTCTCTGAGTCAAGTAATTCAACAACCTGAGTCCATGGACTGAGCAAAACACTGGCACCTTCCTCTCTCAGTTCACCACTCCTCCCCTTTGTCATGATTCTCCATACCCCTTTCCCGGTCCCACTACCAAGTCCCAGCTTCAGTGGGTAATTCCCTTCAGCTGGAGCCACAAGCCTGGGATATAAGGGAGGGGAAGTCTTTGTTCTCGGGGCCAGGACCTAGAGGAAAGAAAATGAAAGTGCTATTTACTGAGAACCTATTTCGTACCAGGCATTGTGCTACTTTAAGAACACTCACTGGGACTTCCCTGCAGTCCAGTGGTTAAGACTCCATGCTTCCACAGCAGGGGGTGTGGGTTCCCTGGTCAGGGAACTAAGATCCTGCATTTCCGAGGTGAGGCCAAAAAAAAAAAAAAAAAAAAAAACTCCCTAAATCTCACAGTAATCATTTATAATTAGTACCCCATTTTACAGATGGGAAATTTGTGTCCAAGTTCACACAGCAATGACAGAGCTGGCCCAAGAACCCAGGAATATTTCTCCAGAGTATTTCTACACCCCTGACCACCTCAAAATGGAGAGATGTGGTCCAGCCATTATAGGTTGCAACTCAGAATACATTATTCTCCAAAACACTATTATAAGTGTTGGTTACAGTCTATAGTATCACTAATACACAAAGGCACACAATGAGTTAGCAAAGCTTTGGGGTCCTGGCCTGGAAATCTAAATGCTATTTGTTATTTTATTTGTTCAACATGACAAACAAAAGTGGTCTTGAAAATTTATTTGGGGAATACAAGGAGTTCTTAAGTGAGGCTTTTCCTTAAGAATATTTTCTTCCACAAAAAATCACCAAGGATAGAAACTATTTCACCTTGTTAACTTGTAAGAACCATGACACTAGAAGACACCTGTGGGAAATACGCTTATCTGACCGTGTGCTCATTTACAGTGTGCTGTCATTTGAATAAAACATCATACTAAATCCTACAGACCGCAGCTTATGATAGAAATGCCACAAACTACAGCAGTACAGCTGATATGCCTGTAATCTACTGACAAAATGTAGACTTTAGCAAAGTGAAACCAGATGTCTGGTGTGAAATCAGATGTCTGTGGACTTGTCTTTCTTGGCTTCCAGAGCAGTATTAGCTACACTAAATACACAGCTTAGCTGTATATTAAACCCACGACTTGGCAAAATCATGACAGTTTGGACATGAAGCATCAGAATTTTTATTGTAATTCTTATAAACCAAAGACATTTCTGAAATAAAAATCCTAACTTTAAACACTCAGCTAAATGTGGTAGTATGTCTTTCTCACTGTGGGAACAGCGTCAGAGCTTTTTAAACACATTATGGAAACCCTTCCCCTTCACTTTTCAAGCTGACACTCTTT
>NW_006797597.1:28457-30869 GCF_000442215.2 Lipotes vexillifer
TCCGCTGTGGAATGAGCTGGTAGAGGGAATCAGGTGTCAGCCCTTGTCCCAGAAATTCTAGGATCAGACAGAACAGGTGATCACCTGTGAAAATGCAAATACCCAGGAAGCTTAGCACCTTTAGGAAAGTAAGTACTAGATTGCTTTCCACAATCACAAGCAAGATCAAAAGAAAGTGGGTGACCCGATAGAGAAACAGGAAGGGAAGTTAACAGTATCTGTGTACCAGGCACTGTTTTTACACTTTCTTTTTAATATACTCATTGTTCTGTCTTGATAGATGAGAAGTTAGGGGCAAAGAAATTTTAACTGGCCTACAGTCGCAGAGCTAATATAATAAGAGCCAGGATTCACATCCATGTCTGAAAGACTATAAAAGCCATGCTACTTCCACACAGGATTTGGAGTGGAACAAAAAGCAGAGGTAAATAGCCAAGAATATGGAGGTAAAAGGCAGAAACCTACCATTTTTACCCAGCAGTGGTCGTCTGAGACTGATTTCAGATGAGACTCACATTCTACCTTTTATAACCTTGCAAGATTTAATTTTAAGTAACTTTTTTTTACCTTATATAACTTTTGTAACCAAAAAAATTCAACTTGTTTCACTTCAATTAAAAAAAAAAAAAAGAGTTTATGGGAATTCCCTGGCAGTCCAGTGGTTAGGACTCAGCACTTCTGCTGCCAGGGGCCTGGGGTTCAATCCCTGGTCAGCGAACTAAGACCCTGCAAGCCACTCAGCACGGTCAAAAAAAAAATTGGGATTGACATATACACACTACTATATATAAAACAGATAACTAATAAGGACCTACTGTATAGCACAGGGAACTCTTCTCAATACTCTGTAATGACCTATATGGGAAAAGAATCTAAAAAAAAAGTGGATATATGTATATGTAAAACTGATTCACTTTGCTGTACAGCAAAAATTAACACATCTTAAATCAACTATACTCCAATAAAAATTAAATTACAAAAATAAATTTAAAAATTAAAAGAAACAAAAAAAAGTGAGGTTAAATGTAAAGGAACCCACACAAGTGCACAACCTACTTTAGCATTTATTTTCCTAAGTGCATCATCCTTAACATTGTCCATGCTTTCTAATCTTAGGTCATTTTTCTGGAACAATTCAAAAAATTATCCTCATCTAATGCTGGTTCAATACATTTATTACACTGGAAAATGACTATAACTTTACTACAGGACACAAATCACCATGGTCAGTCATCCTTGAACGTTCATTTCTGAAAGTATCAGTAAGGCAGGAGATAACGCTGTTCTCCCACATCACTGCAACCACCATCAGCAGTACAGTGAAGGTCTTCTACATTAACACTTAACTACTCGGAAAAAACACAGAAAACCGCTAAAAGGCCTGCCCCCAGATGGTCATCTCCAACAGTCTCCTCATTCTCACCACCTTACTCACATCAAAGTGCTCAGCACTCTGGTAAAAATATATATCTATTGAATCAATAAATGAACCTATCACCAATAAACAACTATTTCCTGTTTTTTATTCAGAAAGTAAGTTATGTGGCCATCTGCCAGTTGAGCACACACAAATAAGAAAGATTCAGGACACAGGCAGCCAATATCAAGATGCCATGGAGGGCAATTCTAGTTTTCCTGTGTAAGTATCCACGAATGTGATTTACAAAATCCTTGCCAGTGGCTTACCTGAATTTTAACTAATTCAAAACATTTCTTTATATGGGACACAGAGGATGCATAAGGTGTCTCCAAACTTCTGAGAGCAGTTGTGTCTCATTTCACTAATACTAGGCGGGGAGGGATCATGGAAAAGTTCCAGAGAAGAACCAATAAAAGAGCCCACACTGAAAAATCACAGCAAACCTTCAAAGACTTCAATATGCTGTTTGGCAACGTTTCAGAAGTGAAGAGAATGCTGGTGAGGAGGTATCAAAGGGAAAGTCAAGAAGAAAAGGCCCAGTCTGGTCATTTCTCCCTCCCAAAATACCTTTCTCTATGAGTTTAAGAGAAGATCCCAAAAGAACTTCAACACTTGTAACACTGTTATTAACTTTATGCTTTGGAGTCCTAAAGTATTTTTACAGGAGTCCCCTTTTAAAATGTAAAGATCCTTGGAGGGGGTTCCTGTTCATTATCAAGGAGAGCCATGATGCTTTAATTTCAAAGTCTCAGAGATTATTCCAAATTAGCTAAGAGATGGGGGCCTGAGACAGACAACTACAGGACAACTACAAGACAGACAACTACCGAGAGGTGAAGGGTAATGACAGTTTTCTGCCAGGTCAAGTGGCTAAAAGGGACCTATGCCAGCTGTCAAAGTCCCAGCCAACTTACGGACTCCAAAACACCTGAAAATAAAAACCTCTTCGACTTGGAGCCTGTGACCCTTGAAGGTGGGCCTTAGGTTCCTGC
>NW_006797597.1:31044-40120 GCF_000442215.2 Lipotes vexillifer
TGCTGAAAACGTACAATTTGGCCCCAAGATCCAAGGGCAGCTCTGGATCTAGTCCTTCTCTCTCTCTGGCTCGCTCTCTTTCAGGATAAAGTCCTAGCTCCTTCCACCCCTAACCATTCCTTACTTACCCTTTCTCCCGTTCCTCCTCGGTGAGAAGGGGTAAGTGGTTACTTTGTGCCCTCGCCCAATTTGGCCAAAACCCTAAAAGTAAAAATGACAGAGACAAACACGTGTTTTAAAACCCTGACGTTCAAGCCTCTGGAACTCCCACCACTCTCCCAAGGTGTCCAGACAGAAGGCAGCGCGTCTCCACAGCGCTCCCTCTCGGCCAGGGCTTGGGCCGGAGTTGTCCCCTCTGGTGGGGTGCACGAAGAGAGGGCGCGACCTGGGGGCGCCTGGCCAGCGTGGAGGAGCGCGTCGGCTCCAGGCCTGGCGTCCCGGTCTCTGGGCTCCGGTTTCCGACCCGCGTTGGCGGAAGGAGAAGGGGTCCGGGGTTGGCCGCCCCGCGGGGCCTCAGATAAACACGCGCACGCACACATGCTCGCGATCACCGCAGGACTCGCGGCCAAGCAGCCCTCCGCCTCCCAACAACACTCGTCCCCTCTGGGGCTAACTCCGGGCTAAGGGGCCCAAGCCCTGGGGGCCACCAAGGGTAGGCAGCGGCACCCCGCCTGCCCATCCCAGCCAACCTCACAGCCCCCTACCTGCCCCCAAATCCCCACCCTCCGCACCCGCTGCGCAGCTCTGCCCAAGAGAAGTCCCCGCGTGGGTTCCGCCCTCCGCCGGCGGCAAGCTCCGCCCCCGCCCCCGGAGCGCGGGAGCTTCGCGAAGCTCCGCCCCCAGCGGTAAAGCTGTACTTCCGAAAGCCTGCGCGGGTTAGGCCTAAATCCCGGCCTGGATCTGAAACGGATCAAAAACAACCCTCGCTTAGGAGGCAATTATTGAGCGCTTGCCCTGAGCTCAGCGCTGTACTAACGGCTGAGAGAGGGCAACAAAGAGTTGAAAATCTATGAGACTGTGACTTCATCCTCTCCCCTTGTTTTACAGATGAGGAAACCGAGACCCCAGCAGTTGTTTTGAGTGCACAGCTACAGTGGCAAGCTGCCTTATCGGGGCTCTCCCCTCTGGACTCATCCTTTCGGCGTTTTTTCTACTAATGTGGGTACCGGAAAACTATTCCATGTTGCCGCTTCTAAACAAGCCAGAAGGAATAACCCAGAACAAGCGGTTTACTTTGGAGAAACTGGAATTTCATACCTAAGCTTTTGCATTCAAATGACACAAACTCTTAACTGGGTTATTAAAACCTTCGAAGAAAGTGAAACCTACAACTTTTTTTTTTTTTAACCCTCCGCCAATTATATCCTTGATTGTGTCTGTCTTTATGGTCCTTCTGGATACTGACAAACTATTCTGTGCAAATCATTCAATACAAATCTAAGTACCAGACACTCTGGTACTTTGGGTTCAAAACTAATTCTAAAGTTTAAAAAACCTAGTCACAGACTTAAACGGTCCTGATAACTAGAACTATTATTCTCCTGAGGAGAATAAAATTGCTCTCCTTTGAAGGGGTTGTGTAGCAGTTTTGTAGTTTTTCTTATTTGTCACTGAAATAATTACTGTAAGGTAAGCTCTTCTCTGCTAGTGCTTAAGGACTTAATTCCAAGAACACTTAGCTCGGAAGACCACCCTCATGGAATAGCAGTGGGGACCAATTTGTAAATTGGACTGGGATCTATTGGCACTAATAATTAATATTAATAATTAATTAGGTGGTCCCAAATTAAATAGATGGAGTTCCTGGCCACCAGGAGCTGACTGTGTGGAACGGAATGTATGTGGAAAAACAACAAAGACAGGTATGTGTGATTTTTATTATAAAGGAATGTAAATAAACATACAAAAAGAGTTGCTAAGTCTGACCAGACTTTGTCACTAAGATTCATGAAATGTACTTAGGAAGCTGAGGTAAGCTGAAAAGGGTACAGTACACTATATAACTCCAACTATCTGACACTCTGGAAAAAGCAAAACAATGCAGACAGTAAAAGGAGCTGTGGTTGACAAGGGTTATGCTGGAAGAAGGGAAGAATAGGCAGAAGACAAAGAATATTTAGGGCAGTGAAAATATTCTGTATGATACTGTCAGGGTGATGCATGTCCTCATACATTTGTCAAACCCCATGGAATGGATAACACCAAGAGTGAAACTTGATGTAAACTATAGACTCTGGGTGATAATGATGTGTCTGTGTGGGTTCATCAGTTGTAACAAATGTACCACTTTGATGCTGGGATGTTGATAGTTGGGGAGGCTCTGCAAGTGTGGGGTCTCTGTACTTTCTCCTCAGTTTTGCAGTGAACCTAAAACTGCTCTTTAAAAAAAAAAAAGACTTCTAAAGAAAAAGAAGCTGGGGTAAAACTTCAGAACATCCCATATTCTTCAAATTCATCAGTTTATAAACTGAATATTTGGCTTTATGTGTGGAGTTGAAACATAATGAGTTGTTTCCTTAGATGAGAGCAGCATTCTGTTTGGTATTTATGTCATCAGGAAGAAAATGAATCATCTATTCCTAAGGTACAAAATTGAACTGTGGTTAGAGATCATGTCTAATGCTCAAGGAGATATTTAAACAAAGTTAACTTGAAATAAAGTTTATAAATTCTATGAATACATTTATATTTTGAATCTATTCCTATTCATACATACTTACAATTAGTAAGCAAATAGTGCAAGATATAGAATAAAGGTTTTCAAAATTCTTGGTCTCAAGATCTCCTTACATTCTTAAAAATGATTGAGAACTTTAAAGAGCTTTTGTTTGTGTGGGTTGTATATGTTGATATTTACTGTATTAAAAATTAAAACAAAAAATTTAGATGTATGTTTATTAACTCATTTTTAAATAATAAACCCATTTCATGTTTACTATAAAGAACATTTTTTTGAATAATGAATACTTTTTTTAAAAATTAGTAAGGGCTTCCCTGGTGGCGCAGTGCTTGAGAGTCCGCCTGCCGATGCAGGAGACGCGGGTTCGTGCCCCGTTTCGGGAAGATCCCACATGCCGCGGAGTGGCTGGGCCCGTGAGCCATGGCCACTGAGCCTGCGCGTCCGGAGCCTGTGCTCCGCAAATGGGAGAGGCCACAACAGTGAGAGGCCCGCATAACGCAAGAAAAAAAAAAAAAAAATTAGTGAGAAAAGTGGCCTTTTTCACATTTTTTGCAAATCTCTTTACTCTCTGGCTTAAGAGAGAGTATTGGAAGCTCACATTCTGCTTCTGCATTCAATCTTTTGTGATATGTTGTTATAGCTAAGATATTACGAGGAAAACTGGCCCTCATTCAAATCATGGTTGAAAAAAGGAGGACCTTGCAAATCCCCTGAAAGGGTCTCAGAAACCCCCAGAGGTCCTCAGACCTCACTTTGAGAATTGCTGCCAAATAGCATTTTGCATTTCATTTATTTGAATATCATGCATTCCCACATCAGAGTTTGCTAACACCTGAAATTATAGCCCTTCACTTATTCCAAGTTAAAACTCAAACTTGACAGCTCATGTCAAACCCATCACATTTCTGAAAGTTTTTTCAAGGCTTTTACTATAGCAACTCTGATTAAATTGATATTCTTTTTGAATACATATAAAAAAATTTAAGATTTCATTTATATCCCTCATTTCAAACGTTTTTGGAAAATTTTGAATGTAAATTGTGCCATCTGGAAAAATGAAACATTGGTATATGGTTATTAACCAATTTTAGGTATACTTATAATGAATGATGTACATCTCCTTTTACATAAATAATTTAAAAGTCAGCTTAAAATAAAAATAAAACAGGCAATTACAATTTTGTTTATTACCTAAATAAATACTAGGTTCTAAAGTTATTGCCTTGGAATAAAACTTTACATGTATAAGCTTTCATTTTTACTACAAATGAAATAATTTAAGTCACACATTTTGGATTTTTTAATACAATTTCCAACTAAAAGAAACCAGGGCCACTCAGAGGAATGTCTGAGTTCAGGTCTGGGGCAAGATACAAGATATATATAAGACAAGTGTGGGATATCTTGTGACACAAAACAAGGAATCCATTCACAATAAATAAGTGTGTCAAAAGGTAACAGAGGGCTTCCCTGGTGGCGCAGTGGTTGGGAGTCCGCCTGCCAATGCAGGGGACGCGGGTTCGCGCCCCGGTCTGTAAGGATACCACATGCCGCGGAGTGGCTGGGCCCGTGAGCCATGGCCGTTGAGCCTGCTCGTCCGGAGCCTGTGCTCCGCAATGGGAGAGGCCACAACAGTGAGAGGCCCGCGTACCACAAAAAAAATAAAAAAGGTAACAGAAACCAAAATCAAAGGATCTCTTTGGTCAAAGATGGGACAATCAAAAAAAGTAATAAATACAGTTGTTTGAAACATACTGAATATATAAAAATCCATGAATTCTTAATGATGCTCCAAAGGAGGGAGACAAAAATCAACAAAAACAAAACAATTCACTGGACACTACTGCAAGTAACTAGGGCACACACCCCTTATTCTAAAATTGTCAATTGTGGGGCTTCCCTGGTGACACAGTGGTTAAGAATCCACCTGCCAATGCAGGGGACACAGGTTTGAGCCCTGGTCCGGGAAGATCCCACATGCCACGGAGCAACTAAGCCCTTGTGCCACAACTACTGAGCCTGCACTCCAGAGCCCGCAAGCCACAACTACTGAGCCCTGTGCCACAACTACTGAAGCCCGTGCACCTAGAGCTCATGCTCCACAAGAGAAGCCACCGCAATGAGAAGCCCGCACACCGCAACGAAGAGTAGCCCCGGCTCGCCGCAACTAGAGAAAGCCTGCATGCAGCAACGAAGACCCAATGCAGCCAAAAATAAACAAATAAAAAATAAATTAATTTTAAAAATTAAAATAAAATAAAATTGTCAATTGAAAGGAAAGAATTAGAACTTACACTACCTTTCCTGATTTAACTGTGTTTCAGAAAGCCAAATCGTTGTTGAGGGTAAGTTATTTTTTATAATATAGAAAGAAATACCAGAATTGGAAAATTGCCATTTAGCAATCCTTTGTGAAATAAATGATTCAGGCAACAATCATCAATGGATTAAACCATTAAATGGAAGGTCAATAAGGTACTTTACAATGGAGATTAGGGTGTCACTACCTCAGCCTAATACTCTTAAGTATCACTACAAAAGGGACTCCATTGTGTGCTTCCTGATCTAATGCCATCTGAAGTACTCAGCACACCTATGAAGTGTTCTTCCCTAAACAAAACAAAGCAAACCAAAAACAAAACAGTCTAATCAAGCCTTAGAACTGACTTCCCACTTAAAGGCTTACAGGAAACATGAGGATTAGAGGAACAAGTTAAATGACACCACAAAGAAGGTAACAGATAAAGTCGAGAATGTGACACACTCTATAAAACAACTGACACTATTTCTGCAGCAAGTTAATAACAGGGCAAAAAGGAGAGAGAAGAGGTGAGGAAGAGCTCTGGATTAAAGAGACATAGCAGCAAAATGAAAGGTGTGACCTTGTTTAGTTTCAACTGTTTGTGATTCAAACATCACAACAATTAAAAAACTTTAAGACACACATAGACATTTGAGTATGGACTGGTATTAGACAATGCCAAAGAAATATTGATATTTTATTGGGTGTAATAATGGCATTGTGTTTATGTCGGAAAATGTCCATTTTCCTTGGGGAAACATTCTGAAGTGTGTTGAAGTTAAATGACATACTATCTGGGATTTGCTTTAAGATATTTGAACCAGTAGGATTCATCCCTGGGTTGGTTCAACATATGCAAATCAATCAGTATGATACATCATATTAGTAGAATGAAAGAAAAGAATCATGATCATCTCAATAAAAACAGAAAAAGCATTTGACAGACTTCAACATCTATTCATGATAAAAAATAATCTTAACAGATTAGGCATAGAAGGAATATATTTCAACATAATAAAGGCCATATATGACAAGCCCACAGCTAACATCATACTCAATGGTGAAAGGTTGGAAGCTTTTCCTCTAAGGTCAGGAATGACAAGATTACCCACTCTCAGCATAGTACTGGAAGTCCTAGCTAGGGAAGTCAGGAAGAAAAAGAAACAATAGGCATCAGAATTGGAAAGGAAGAAGTAAAATTTTCTCTATTTGCAGATGCCATGATTTTATATATGGAAAATCCTAAAGATTCAATCAAAAAACTGTTAAAACTAGTCAACAAATTCAGTAAAGCTGCAGGGCACAAAATTAACATGCAAAAATCAGTAGTATTCCTATACACTATAAATTTTGAAATCCTGAGAAAGAACACCAAAGCAGGAGACATCACACTTCCTGATTCCAAGCTATATTATAGTCATTAAAACAATATGGAACAGACAAACAGACCCAGGGAACAGAATCAAGAGCCCAGAAATAAACCCAAGCACACATGATCAACTAGTATTTGACAAAGGGGCCAAGAGTACTCAGTGGAGAAAAGACAGTCTCTTCAATAAATGATGTAGGAAAATTGGATAGTCACATGTAAAAGAATAAAATTTGACCACTGTCTTACACCATTCACAAAAATTAACTTGAAACAGATTAAAGACTTAAATGTTAAGACCTGAAACTGTGAAACTCCTAGAAGAAAACATAGGACAAATGCTCTTTGACATAGGCCTTGGTAATGATATTTTGGAAATCACTCCTAAAGTACAAAAAACAAAATCAAAAATAGACAATAAACTAAAAAGCTTCTTCACTGCAAAAGAAATCACCAACAACCAAGTACTTAGATCCACGAAGGAAGGAAACAGTTACCTGGAGGACCCTGGCCTGCCTCACATTTTGCTGTATTTTAATTTGCTTTTGATTGACAATTCTGACGTATCTGAAGGAATTGCTTAAATTTTCTCATGAATTAGCCAGATAATAATTACAAACCACAAATCCATAATAACTACTTATGGGGGGAAAAATTCAAAATAAAACTGCACACGGTAAAAATTTGTTAAAAGGGAAAACAAACAAGATCCATATCTTGTTGGTAACTCTGAAAGCTAAAAACACTGAACTGTTGGGGCTTTTCTGCTGGCACAGTGGTTGAGAGTCCGCCTGCTGATGCAGGGGACATGGATTCATGCCCTGGTCCAGGAAGATCCCACATGCCGCGGAGCGGCTGGGCCCGTGAGCCATGGCCACTGAGCCTGCGCGTCCGGAGCCTGTGCTCCGCAACAGGAGAGGCCACAACAGTGAGAAGCCTGCGTACCGCACAAAAAAAAAAAAAAAAAAACACACTGAACTGTAGATTTAGTAGGAATAATCAGTACAAAATGATGAAGCAATGGCTAAAACTGCACATGATTAAAATGTATAATTGACAAATTCTGTTTTCCTTCACCTGAGCATATTTTTATTTCCCCCTCATTCCTAAAGGATTATTTTCACCAGATATAGAATTGACAATTCTTATCTCTCAGTATTTGAAAAATGTGGTGCCACTTCCTTCTGGCCTCCATTGTTGCCAGATGAGAAATCTGCTCCCATTCAAATTGTTGTTCTTCTATAAATAGTGTGTTGTTTCTGGCTGCTCTTCAGACATTTTTTATTTGTCTTTAGTTTTCAGAAGCATTGGGATATTTTGGCATGGATTTCTTTTCTTTTCTTTTTTTTTTTTTTTTTCCTACTTAGGGTTTGTTCAACCTCTTAAATTAGTAGGGTTATGCCTTTTGCCAAATTTTGGAAGTTATTAGCTATTATTTCTTCAAATATTCTCTAAATCTCACATTCTTTCTCCTCTCCTTCTGGAACTCCACTGACACAAATGTTAGCTCTTTTGTTATTGCCCATAGGTTCCTGAGACTCTGTCCATTTTTTTGCCCCAGCTGATTTTCTCTCTGTTGTTCAGGTTGGGTAAATTCTATTGATCTGCCCTCAAGTTCACCAATTCAATCCATAGTCATCTCCAATCTATAGTTGAACCCATCTAACAAGTTTTTTATTTTGTTTTCATTTTTTTAGTTCTATAATTTTCATTTGGTTCTTTTCTTATATAACATTTATTTCTTTGCTGAGATTTTTTCATTTGTATCAAGATAATTTATAGTTGTTAACTGAAGCATTTTTATAATGGCTGCTTTAAAATCTGTGTCAGATCACTCCAACATCTAATTCATCTTGGGTTTGACATCTGTTGATTTTCTTTTCTCATTCAAGTGGTGGTTTTCCTAGTTTTTGGTATGATGGGTAATGTTCAATCATATCTTGGATATTGTGGCTATTATAGGACTCTGAATCCCACTTAATCTTCTTTCTTAAACAGACAGTCACCCCTGTTGAAGTATAGCAGGAAGCCAGGGGATTTTGTATGTTTAGTCCCCCACTGGACTCCACCAGCATCACCCAGGCAAAAGTGGAGCACTCATTCACACTGCCCTAATGTCATGGTTGAGTCTGACACCTTCACCATAGAAGTAAGGCACTCACTCACGCCATCTAGATACCTCTTAATGGGGGTGCCACCAGGGAGCTGGGAAGCAGACACCCTATTGACACCATTGTGTTGATGCGGAATTGAGTGGAATCTCAGCTCTCAATTCCTCATTGAGCCTCATTGACACCGGGGGAGGAGAGGGTCGTAAACAGAGGGCCAACTAGCCCGACCTCTGGGAGTGGAGGCTCAGAACCCATTGGGCTAAGGCACAGCTTCCATGGGGGAATGGGGGGCTGGAGGAGAAAGTGGGATGTGACTAGACTTGAGTCACACCTTCTTGTTCAGTCTTGTTGATGCTGACACTGGGGGTGGCATGTGAATTGAGACATAGTTGTGACAAACCCGCATCCTACTGCCTCATTAAGTCTGGTTGCTGCCAAGAGTGGATGTAAGCTCAGCTCATTGCTGGACCCTGCTGACACTATCCTGGCAGGGAATTGAGGAGGACCTGCTTCTGCTGAGAACAGCTGTCCCCTCAGCCAGTCAACACCACCCTGTGTGAGAAGCAGAGTACCGCTGCCTGCTTCCAGTGAGTGCGGCGGAAAATCAGCTTTTT
>NW_006797597.1:40164-53006 GCF_000442215.2 Lipotes vexillifer
TTTTTGCGTTATGCGGGCCTCCCACCGCCGTGGCCTCTCCCGTTGCGGAGCACAGGCTCCGGACGCGCAGGCTCAGCGGCCATGGCTCACGGGCCCAGCCGCTCCGCGGCATGTAGGACCCTCCCGGACCGGGGCACGAACCCGCGTCCCCTGCATCGCCAGGCGGACCCCCAACCACTGCGCCACCAGGGAAGCCCCGAAAATCAGCTTTCTGCTTGGCCTCCATGAAACCTCCAGAAAGAGAGGGGTGTGGTTTTTCCATTGTTGTTTGACTGGAGTAGGGCGGGTATTACCGAAAATTTTGGCTAAACAGGCTTTTCTTGGAGCTTTTTGGGTATATGTCTGTTGCTGCTTCCAGGTTGGAAGCTTCTGCAGGGCCTTGTCTAGGATCTAAGGGAGGCAGCAAGGAAACTCAGGGAACCCACTGCCATCTCAGTCCTCAAGTCCCAAGGTTTCTAAATTGTCCACCTTCTTTTGAGACTTCAGAGACTTCCTATGCTTGTTTGTTGAGTTATGCCCAGGCTTTTTCATTCTAAGAAGGAGGACCTGGGTGGAATGAGGCTATTTCAGTTTCACCAGAACCAGAAGTCATCTTTGTAAATACTTTAATAGAAGAAATGCAAAAATATGAATTGTTATGAAATGTTCCAGCATGAAATTCGAAACTGATCTAATATCTCAATTATCAAAAGCAATATCAATTTCCAAAAGCAAGGCAAGCAGACAAAATAAAAATAAATAAGGGTGCTAATATGACGTTATATGTGCAATAATACTCAACTTCAAGATGCTTTTAGACACTCTTAACAATTCAACAAGTGTCAATGCAAAATAAAATTTTCTGCATCTAGAATATTTGTTACAAAACAAAGATCAAGATTATCAGGGCAATTTATGTTTTCTGTATTTTAATTTTTTTATTTTAAGAATGATAACTTTTAAATAAATTTCAATTTTTAGTCAGCTTCATTTGGTGTTTATTATTGGTGTTAATTTTCTCGTCTCAATTTTTTCTATTACAGGTAGAGATCATTTTTATATGTTATTCAAATATATACTCTTGTAATATGCATTTGTTCTCTTTATTTTTACAGAAAACCTCTAAAACTTTTAGAATAACCCTATTATCAAAAAATGATACACTCCTTATTATGGTCACCCATCATTATCTAAAACACATAAGTACATTAAAAAATACATATTAACTTATGATTCCTGGAATTCCTATTTATTTCCTTAATCATTAAAGTATCTGTTGGGAATTTGAAATCACTGTGAAAATGTGAATACACAGACTAATTGCCTTATTAACAAAGTTTTTTTTTTTTTTCAATGATGCAGACCTTAATTAAAATTTTTTCTCTCTTTAACTCATATATCCAAACTTACTTGGTCCTTGTAGGCACTCTGATGCAGGGAAATCATGACATATTCTTAAAGAACATGAGAATATTCAGCCTTTAGAAGAAAAGGCTTAGGTGAGAATTTGATAGCTATCTTCATAAACTTCAAGGGCTGTCCTGAACAAGAGAAACTGTGTTTATTCTTTAAGACCCAAGAGGATAGAATTAGGATAAATGAGATGGAGTTACAGGGAAGAAAATTTTGATTTTATATGTATACCCATTTTCTAGCAACCAGAGAACTCTGAAAAGAGTACCTCCAGAAATAGTGATTTCCTGTCAAGGAAAAAGACTGGATAACCACTTATTGGGGATTGTATCAAAGGGACTCTTAAGAGTTTATGATTCTTTCCGTCTCTATTATCTCATGCTATTCTCCCAGTGAGATACATAGGACAAGTATTAAAATTGACATTTATGGATAAGAATAATGAAACTCAGAGAGTATATTGGTTAGGACCCTTGGTAAATTATAAAAGCAATGAGCTAGCCTAAGCAAAAATAAAAGACAGTATAAGATTGAATGCTATTTCATAGAAACCAAGGCTAGTATAATGCAGCTGAAAAACTGAAGCCAGCAGAACTCTCTCTCTCTGTCTTGACTCTACATCTCTCAATAAATTACTTCGTTCTCTGCTTCTACAGATGTATTTTCTATGCTTCCCAGCTACATGATAGGTAGAAGATATTTATTCCACAGCCCCCTAGTTTACATCTCTATCATTCAAGAGACCAGCCCAGAACGACTGACTGCCTCAATTATTTTGGACTTTATGGTACCAATTCATCACATCGTTCTCCCTTCTGATTCCTATGCCAACTGATAAATAACCACAGTAAAACTGAGTTGGATAATGTGACTTGAACTTGGGGCAGAAATGGAGTTTTCTACAACTTTCCCTTGAATTGAACTCACTCAGTCAAAGGCAGATCCTCTTGTCTGGAACTTTGAATCTGGAGCAAGTGATACAAACAATTTGGATTTTTTTTTTCAATAACTGTGGCACCAATAACTTTAGAATCTAGTTCTCTGTGGCAGTAGTGACAGTAGCAGCTTCCAGTATCTGGTGATATACTGATGACTACAGGGCAATGACAGCAGTCACATTCTACCCAGGTTCTTTCTGCAGCATGACTTTGTCCTATGTTATGGTCTCCTTTAGTTGTTGCTAATTTTTTCCCAAGCCCAGCTCTTCAGGTCTTCTCAGGGATTCTGTGAGCATTCTTAAACTCTTGAAATAATTATTTCTTCTTTTTAAATATGCCAGAATCATTTTGTGTTGTTTACAACTGAGAGCTTGTCTATCTTGCAATCAGCTATACCAGTTGGTCAGGTCCTTGTAGAGGAAACCTGACTGTCAGAGATCCACCCCATGAATGTCAAGAGCAATTTCCAGGAAAAAAAGGATGGGAAAATACCCTCAAAAAGCATCTTTTTGCACAGATATTCAGTGAGTTGTCCAAGACCAGAGAGAAGATTAATATCAGAACCCTAAAAAAAAAAGTCTTAGCAATCAACGTTGAGTTTATTCTTTTATCCTTAGGGTTAATTTTAACTTGTAAATTAATAATTAGTGGTGAAAACTAGGGTTTTTTAATAGAAACACCAATATAAGCATTTCAGAATCTCAATAATCTACTCTTCCACCAAACTTAGAAAACAATTTAGAAGAAGAAAAGGCTGAATTCAATTCAACAACTCAGTTCTTTCAAAATAACTTGTTACTTAATTAAACTTTACTATTTCTTTCAACAATATAAGCGTATCCTAAACACTACTATGCTAACACAGGACAAAGTAATGAATTACTGACTAAACACATAGTTAATTGAAAATTATGTTTAAAATACTCTAATACTTTCCATCATGTAATATAAAATAAAACTGTGTGGTCTAAGTTTATCTCTTTTTAGTGACCTATTTGATTTCTGTGAGGGAGATAATTTTTGAAATTGAGCAAAATTAAAAAGAAAGGGAAATAATGACTTGAATAATCAGTCCCAAATAAACAAGAGTTACCATTTGTATTTTACTGTACAAGACTAAGATTAGATTAAAAATTCAAAGTAAACCAGATATAAAGCACAGAGATTATCATTGAGCATAAATAACTAAAATTAACTAGAATCTTAAATAAACTGAGAACTCCTAGATTCCTGAGGATGTGAAGGAGGCTATTAGAAGTCTGTAAAGATTTCTCCTACTCAAAGATCTTTGGAACCCAAAGATCTAGGAGGAGCCTCAAGCTGTGACTAGACTCCCAGTGGACTCATCAAAGCTTAACCCAAACTGGACCCTGGAGTCGCCTCCAATGTTCATCGATGAAAATTCCCAGGAAGTTCCAGCTGCCTCTCGACCTATCTCTGAAGTATTAATAAAAAACCTTAGTAAGTTGACTCTCAATCCTAGTACCAAATTGCCTTCCGTTCTACCAGAATATCCACTTCAACAGAGTGGACAGAGACTTGGTAAAGGCATACTCTATAGGAGGAAAAGTGTGAGGACATTGTTAACTGCTTGGAAAGAAAGGGGAAAAAAAGACCCACTATGAAGTAGGTACTATTATTTTTTAATTTTACAGTTTAGGGAACTAAAAAGAAGCTTTCCTAAGGTCATGAAATTAGTGTATGATGGACCTGGAACACACAAACACAGGTCTGCCTGACAGCAAACTTTATGTTCTTAGCAACTCTGCTATCTTCTGCCTCATGAAATATATTGTTCTGTTTTCAGAGAGCTCTAACTACTAAAAAGTTGCTCTTTTATATTCAGTGAAATTATTTTCCCTGTAATTTTCAGTTACAGATCTTAACTTGGCCCTTGAACACAAGATAAACATAATATTTCATAAATTAGATGGTACAATAAAAGTGCCTAAAAAACAGCATATGTTCAATAAGAATAAATTTAAATCATCCCGGCAATGGGCATAACAGTCATTGATAAAATATTAATTAAGGCAGGGCCAGCACTAATTGTAGTCTCACCCAGTTTGAATTTTTCTAATTTATACAGAAACTATAAGAAAAGAATAAACATAATATTTAACTCCAGCTATACAGATAAACTGTTTTACAACATTTCCTTAATTTGCTAGCTGAGTGACCTTGTAGACAAGGTCAAAAAGGGAAATGACTCCTAGATTGGATAAGCAACAGACAATTAGAATGTTTTGGCGGGGCAGGGAGGGAGAGAAGATGAGAGGACATTAAATAAAGCTTCTTAAAATTAATAAGCATTTATCTTATTAATAGGTAAATAGGCAATATTGACTTTATAAATGTTGACTATTTTATAAGTGGAAAAGACTGAACTTGTTCAAAGGTAAAGTGTTGCTTACATTAAAAATTTACTTAAAGTGACAAGAGAACTAAGTACATAATCACTATTGATAACAAGAAGGTTGTTAAAGGATGATTTTCAAAATGGTAAAATACTAAGTGAACATATGTTAAAGATTTTATTTAACTTATTAATTAATGAGGGTAATCTCGGATGGCCTCTGCCTAAAGTGGCATGAAGCAGGATTTCAGATCCCTGGCCAGAGATTCAAGTCAGGCCATGGCAGTGAGAGAGCTAAATCCTAGCCACTAGACCAGTGACCAGTGACAAGGCCCCCGCCTGTCAGTTTTGTCGAAATAAATTCCTACAAAGAGACGGAAAGTAGTAAAATAAGTAAAGTGTTTATTAGGAGGAAAAAGAGTACATGTGGATAGACAAACGGGTGGGCTCAGAGAGAGAGTTGCACCCTCATGGTAGTTTGAATCACTTATATGGGGCATTTCTTCCAGGTTTCCTTTGACCAATCATCTTGCTTTGCCTGGTTCTGAGTTCATATTTGGTTTATCTCAGGGTCCCCCTGTGTGTGTGCATGCATCTCTTAGCCAAGAAGGATTCTAGCGAAGAGGCCTATGAATAGGTTGACATCACTCCCTTTTTGACCTCCAAGGAGCCTCTCTGTGCATGTATAGCAAGGAAGATCTCCTTGACCTTGAGAATGAGAAACACGTGGTCTCTATCTTTTATCTGGGCAGGGTGCAGTTTCTCTCTGCTCCTGCTATTTTGGAGTACCTGTCCACAGGGGACAAACTGCAACAGCTCAGCCTGAGGCCCAACTATCTCCTGCCTCAAGGGAACCAATAAGATATTGCAACCTGTTCAAAAAAGAATCAGAACAGACATATGTAAGGCAATCAGGAATCCTGAAGTAAATTTGCTAATAGATGCAAAAAAATAGATCCTATAGGCACTAAATTATAATGCTAGAATCATCTTTACTACAGAGAGGAAATCAGTTGTGTTTCTATGACAAAATTTATTTACATGTCTACAAACAAGAATTATGTGCATTTTATTATCAGTCGGTTTTCTATAATGTTCTGAGTTACAAAATAGCTAAATCAAGGACAGTTCAAAGCACAGGCCCCAAGAGAATCAGATAACCTGAAGGGAGAGCCTGGCAACGTCAGAAAGTCCATTGAAAGGACACCCAGTAATGGCACCCATTTCAAAATCTTTCACAATTCGTCCTGATGGGGTTTCCTAACAGGATATGAAGGAGAAAAACTGACAAAGTCTTGGGTTAAATGAAAATTTACAATGCTTGAAATATTTTATAATTTTTTAAAAAACGTGAAAATCTATAAGAAACTGAATAGTCCAGAAAAATCATAAAATTATTTTCTTAGATTCTTCTTTGTCACATTCTTCAAATAAACCTGGTTACTCACTATACACGAGGTAAGATGGAAACTGGAAAAAAGAGAAAGATAAAGAAAAGTAATAACTTCTATTCATATACCTTCTCAATCATCTGCCAAAAATTATATTTTAAAAAGTAGTGTTATATAACTTATTTTATATGTCCATATGACCAATGACAAGCTGGAGCTTTCCCTGATCTTGTGTTAAAAGATGATTGGTTGGGAGACCTTGAAGATGGCAGAGGAGTGAGACGTGGAAATCACCTTCCTCCCCACAAATACATCCGAAACACATCTACATGAGGAATAACTCCTACAGAACACCTACTGAACGCTGGCAGAAGACCTCAGACCTCCCAAAAGGCAAGAAACTCCCCCACGTACCTGGGTAGGGCAAAAGGAAAAAGGAAAAACAGAGACAAAAGAATAGGAACGGGACCTGCACCAGTGGGAGAGAGCTGTGAAGGAGGAAAGGTCTCCACACACTAGGAAGCCCCTTCACTGGCGGAGACGGGGGGTGGTAGAGGGGAAGCTTCGTAGCCGCTGAGGAGGGCACAGCAACAGGGGTGCAGAGGGCAAAGCGGAGAGATTCCCGCACAGAGGATCAGGGCCGACCAGCACTCACCAGCCCGAGAGGCTTGTCTGCTCACCCGCCGGGGCGGGCAGGGCTTCGAGCTGAGGCTCGGGCTTCGGAGGTCGGATCCCAGGGAGAGGACTGGCGGCGAGAACACAGCTTAAAGGGGGCTAGTGCTCCACAGCTAGCCGGGAGGGAGTCCAGGAAAAAGTCTGGAGCTGCCAAAGAGGCAGGAGACTTTTTCTTCCCTCTTTGTTTCCTGGTGCGCGAGTAGAGGGGATTAAGAGCGCTGCTTAAAGGAGCTCCAGAGAAGGGCGCGAGCCGCGGCTACCAGCGCGGACCCCAGAGACAGGCATGAAACTCTAAGGCTGCTACTGCCGCCACCAAGAAGCCTGTGTGTGAGCACAGGTCACTCTCCACACCTCCTCTCCCGGGAGCCTGTGCAGCCCGCCACTGCCAGGGTCCCGGGACCCAGGGACAACTTCCCCGGCAGAACGCACGGCGCGCCTCAGGCTGGAGCAACGTCACGCTGGCCTCTGCTGCCGCAGGCCCGCCCCGCACTCCATGCCCCTCCCTCCCCCCCAGCCTGAGTGAGGCGGAGCCCCCGAATCAGCCGCTCCTTTAACCCCGTCCTGTCCGAGCAAAGAACAGACGCCCTCAGGCGACCTATACGCAGAGGCAGGGCCAAATCCAAAGCTGAACCCCAGGAGCTGTGCGAACAAAGAAGAGAAAGGGAAATCTCTCCCAGCAGCCTCAGGAGCAGCGGATTAAATCTCCGCAATCAACTTGATGTACCCTGCAACAGTGGAATACCTGAATAGACGAATCATCCCAAAATTGAGGCGGTGGACTTTGGGAGCAACGATATATTTTTTTTCCTTTTTATCTTTTTGTGAGTGTGTATGTGTATGCTTCTTTGTCTGATTTTGTCTGTATAGCTTTGCTTTAACCATTTGTACTAGGGTTCTCTCTGTCCGTTTGTTTTGGGGGAGTTGTTCTTTTTTAGTAAGGTTTTTTAACACTTGTTATCATTGCTGGATTTTTTTCTTCACTTTGGTTGCTCTCCTCTTTCTTTTTTTATTTTTGATAATTATTGTTTATTTTAATAACTTTATTTAATTTTATTTTTTTCTTTCTTTCTTTCTCTTTTTCTCCCGTTTCTTCTGAGCTGTGTGGCTGACAGGGTCTTGATGCTTGGGTCGGGTGTCAGGCCTGTGGCTCTGAGGTGGCAGAGCCAAGTTCAGGACATTGGTCCACCAGAGTTCTCCCAGCTCCACATAATATCAAATGGCTAAAGCTCTCCCAGAGATTTCCATCTCAACACTAAGACCCAGCTCCACTCAACAACCAGCAAGCTACAGTGCTGGACACCCCATGCCAAACAACTAGCAAGACAAGAACACAGCCTGACTCACTAGCAGAGAGGCTGCCTAAAATAATAATAAGGTCACAGACAGCACAAAACACACCACTGGATGCGTCCTGCCCACCAGAAAGACAAGATCCAGCCTCATCCTCCAGAACACAGGCACCAGTCCCCTCCACCAGGAAGCCTACACAACCCACTGAACCAAGCTTAGCCACTGGGGGCAGACACCAAAAACAACGGGAACAACAAACGTGCAGCCTGCGAAAAGGAGACCCCAAACACAGTAAGTTAAGCAAAACAAGAAGACAGAGAAACACACAGCAGATGAAGGAGCAAGGTAAAAACCCACCAGACAAAACAAATGAACAGGAAATAGGCAGTCTACCTGACAAAAAATTCAGAGTAATGATAGTAAAGATGATCCAAAATCTTGGAAATAAAATGGCGAAAATATAAGAAATGTTCAACAAGGACCTAGAAGAACTAAAGAGCAAACAAACAATGATGAACAACACAATTAATGAACTTAAAAATTCTCTAGAAGGGATCAATAGCAGAATAACTGAGGCAGAAGAATGGAGAACTGACCTGGAAGATAAAATAGTGGAAATAACTACTGCAGAGCAGAATAAAGAAAAAAGAATGAAAAGAATTGAGGACAGTCTCAGAGACCTCTGGGACAACATTAAACGCACCAACATTCAAATTACAGGGGTCCCAGAAGAAGAAGAGAAAAAGAAAGGGACTGAGAAAATATTTGAAGAGATTATAGTTGAAAACTTCCCTAGTATGGGAAAGGAAATAGTTAACCAAGTCCAGGAAGCACAGAGAGTTCCTTACAGGATAAATCCAAGGAGAAACAAGCCAAGAAACATATTAATCAAACTATCAAAAATTAAATACAAAAAAATATTAAAAGCAACAAGGGAAATATAACAAATAACACACAAGGGAATCCCCATAAGGTTAACAGCTGATCTTTCAGCAGAAACTCTGCAAGCCAGAAGGGAGTGGAAGGACATATTTAAAGTGATGAAACGGAAAAACCTACAAACAAGATTACTCTACCCAGCAAGGATCTCATTCAGATTCAAAGGAGAAATTAAAAACTTTACAAAAGCTAAGAGAAGTCAGCACCACCAAACCAGCTTTACAACAAATGCTAAAGGAACTTCTCTAGGCAGGAAACACAAGAGCAGGAAAAAACCTTCAATAACAAACCCAAAACAATTAAGATAATGGTAATAGGAACATACATATCAATAATTACCTTAAATTTGAATGAATTAAATGCTCCAACCAAAAGACACCGGTTTGCTGAATGGATACAAAAACAAGAACAATCTACATGCTGTCTACAAGCGACCCACTTCAGACTTAGGGACGCACGGAGACTGAAAGTGAGGGGATGGTAAAAGATATTCCATGCAAATGGAAATTAAAAGAAATCTGGAATAGCAATACTCGTATCAGATAAAATAAACTTTAAATAAAGAATGTTACAAGAGACAAGGAGGGACACTACATAAGGATCAACGGATCAATCCAATAAGAAGATATAACAATTATAAATATATATTCACCCAACATAGGAGCACCTCAGTACATTAGGCAACTGCTAACAGTTATAAAAGAGGAAATAGACAGTACAACAATCACAGTAAGGGACTTTAACACTCCACTTTCACCAATAGACAGATCATCCGAAATGAAAATAAATAAGGAAACACAAGCTTTAAATGACACATTAAACAAGGTGGACTCAATTGATATTTATAGGACATTCCATCTAAAAACAACAGAATACACGTTCTTCTCAAGTGCTCATAGAACATTCTCCAGAATAGATCATACCTTGGGTCACAAATCAAGCCTTGGTAAATTTAAGAAATCGGAAATCATACCAAGTACTTTTTCCAACCACAACACTATTAGACTAGATACCAATTACAGGAAAAAAATCTGTAATAAATACAAAAACATGGAAGCTAAACAATACACTACTAAATAACCAAGAGATTGCTGAAGAAATCAAAGAGGAAATCAAAAAAATATGTTGTAACAAATGACAATGAACACACGATGACCCAAAACATATGGGATGCAGCAAAAGCAGTTCTAAGAGGGAAGTTCATAGCAATACAAGCCTACCTCAAGAAACAAGAAACGTCTTAAATAAACAACCTAACCTTACACCTAAAGCAATTAGAGAAACAAAAACAAAAACAAAAACAAAATTAGCAGAAGGAAAGAAACCATAAAGATATCAGATCAGAAATAAATGAAGAAGAAATGAAGAAAACAATAGCAAAGATCAATAAAACTATAAGCTGGTTCTTTGAGAAGAGAAACAAAATTGATAAACCATTAGCCAGACTCATCAAGAATAAATGGGTGAAGATTCAAATCAATAGAATTAGAAATGAAAAAGAAGTAACAACTAACACTGCAGAAATACAGAGGATCATGAGGGATTACTACAAGCAACTATATGCCAATAAAATGGACAACCTGAAAGAAATGGACAAATTCTTAGAAGCACACCACCTTCCGAGACTGAACCAGGAGGAAACAGAAAATATAAAAAGACCAATCACAAGCACTAAAATTGAGACTGTGATTAAAAATCTTCCAAAAAACAAAAGCCCAGGACCAGATGGCTCCACAGGCGAATTCTATCAAACGTTTAGAGAAGAGCTAACACCTATCCTTCTCAAACTCTTCCAAAATATAGCAGAGGGAGGATCACTCCCAAACTCATTCTACAAGGCCACCATCACCCAGATACCAAAACCAGACAAAGATGTCACAAAGGAAGAAAACTACAGACCAGTATCACTGATGATCATAGATGTAAAAATCCTCAACAAAACACTAGCAAACAGAATCCAACAGCACATTAAAAGGATCATACACCATGATCAAGTTGATGCAAGGATTCTTCAGTATACGCAAATCAATCGACGTGATACACCATATTAACAAACTGAAGGATAAAAACTATATGATCATCTCAATAGATGCAGAGAAAGCTTTTGACAAAATTCCACACCTATTTACGATAAACACCCTCCAGAAAGTAGGCATAGAGGGAACATACCTCAATATAATAAAGGCCATATATAACAAACCCACAGCCAACATCATTCTCAATGGTGAAAAACTGAAAGCATTTCCACTAAGATCAGGAACAAGACAAGGATGCCCACTCTCACCACTATTATTCAACGTAGTTTTGGAAGTTTTAGCCACAGCAATCAGAGAAGAAAAAGAAATAAAAGGAATCCAAGTCAGAAAAGAAGAAGTAAAACTGTCACTGTTTGCAGATGCCATGTTTCTATACATAGAGATTCCTAGAGATGCTACCAGAAAACAACTAGAGCTAATCAATGAATTTGGTAAAGTAGCAGGATACAAAATTAATGCACAGAATTCTCTTGCATTCGTATACACCAATGATGAAAAATCTGTAAGGAAAATTAAGGAAACACTCCCATTTACCATTGCAACAAAAAGAATAAAATACCTAGGAATAAACCTACTTAAGAAGACAAAAGACCTGTATGCAGAAAACTATAAGACACTGAAGAAAGAAATTAAAGAGGATACAAACAGATGGAGAGATATACCACATTCTTGGATTGGAAGACTCAACATTGTGAAAATGACTATACTACCCAAAGCAATCTACAGATTCAATGCAATCCCTATTAAACTACCAATGGCATGTTTCACAGACCTAGAACAAAAAATTTCACAATTTGTATGGAAACACAAAAGACCCCGAATATCTAAAGTAATCTTGAGAAAGAAAAACAGAGCTGGAGGAATCAGGCTCCCTGACTTCAGACTATACTACAAAGGTCCAGTAATCAAGACAGTATGATACTGGCACAAAAATAGAAATATAAATCAATGGAACAGGATAGAAAGCCCAGAGGTAAACCCATGCACATATGGTCACCTTATTTTTGATAAAGGAGGCAAGAATATAGAATGGAGAAAAGACAGCCTCTTCAATAAGTTGTGCTGGGAAAAATGGACAGCTACATGTAAAAGAATGAAATTAGAACACTCCCTTATACCATACACAGAAATAAACTCAAATGGATTACAGACCTAAATGTATGGCCAGAGAGTATAAAACTCTTAGAGGAATACATAGGTACTACACTCTATGACATAAATCACAGCAGATCCTTTTTTACCCACCTCCTAGAGAAATGGAAAAAAAAGAAAAAGAAACAAATGGGACCTAATGAAACTTCAAAGCTTTTGCACAGCAAAGGAAACCTTAAAAACAGACAAAAAGACCACCCTCAGAATGGGAGAAAATATTTGCAAATGAAGCAACTGAGAAAGGACTAATCTCCAAAATTTACAAACAGCTCATGCAGCTCAATATCAAAAAAACAAGCAACCCAATCCAAAAATGGGCAGAAGAACTAAATAGACATTTCTCCAAAGAAGATATACAAATAGCCAATAAACACATGGAAGAATGCTCAACATCACTAATCATTAGAGAAATGCAAATCAAAACTACAATGAGGTGTCACCTCAAACCAGTCAGAATGGCCATCATCAAAAAGTCTAGGGCTTCCCTGGCGGTGCAGTGGTTGAGAGACTGCCTGCCGATGCAGGGGACACGGGTTCGTGCCCCGGTCCGGGAAGATCCCACATGCCGCGGAGCAGCTGGGCCCATGATCCACGGCCGCTGAGCCTGCGCGTCTGGAGCCTGTGCTCCGCAACGGGAGAGGCCACAACAGTGAGAGGCCCGCGTACCGCAAAA
>NW_006797597.1:53057-61467 GCF_000442215.2 Lipotes vexillifer
GTGGGAATGTAAATTGATACAGCCACTATGCAGAACAGTATGGAGGTTCCTTAAAAAACTAAAAATACAGCTACCATACAACCCAGCAATTTCACTACTGGGCATATACCCTGAGAAAACCATAATTCAAAAAGAGTCATGTACCACAATGTTCATTGCAGCTCTATTTACAATAGCCAGGACATGGAAGCAACCTAAGTGTCCATCGACAGATGAATGGATAAAGAAGATGTGGCACATATATACAATGGGATATTACTCAGCCATTAAAAGAAATGAAATTGAGTTATTTGTAGTGAGGTGTATAGACCTAGAGTCTGTCATACAGAGTGAAGTAAGTCAGAAAGAGAAAAACAAATACCATATGATAACACATATATATGGAATCTAAAAAAAAAAAAGAAAAAGGTTATGAAGAACTTAGGAGCAGGACATGAATAATGACGCAGATGTAGAGAATGGATTTGAGGTCACGGGGAGGGAGAAAGGTAAGCTGGGACAAAGTGAGAGAGTGGCATGAACTAATATGTACTACCAAATGTAAAATAGATAGCTAGTGGGAAGCAGATGCATAGCACAGGGAGATCAGCTCAGTGCTTTGTGACCACCTAGAGGGGTGGGATAGGGAGGGTGGGAGGGAGACGCAAGACGGACTAGATACAGGGATATATGTATATGTATAGCTGATTCACTTTGTTATAAAGCAGAAACTAACACAGCATTGTAAAGCAATTATACTCCAAAAAAGATGTTTTAAAAAAAAAGATGATTAGTTGGAATTCAAAAATGGACAAAGAAAATATTAAAATGGCCAATAGGCACATGAAAAGATGTTCAGCATCCCTAGTTATTAGGGAAATACAAATCAAAACCACAATGAGATACCATTTCACACCCATTAGAAGGCTATTATCAAAAAGGAGAAAATAACAAGTGTTTGTGACGAGGATGACAAAAATTGGACTCCTTGTGCTTTGCCGAAGGGAATGGTGAGCCACTGTAGAGAATAGTACAGTGATTCCTCATAAAGTTAAACATATGATCCAGTCATTCCACTTCCAGGAATATACCCAAAAGAATGGAAAGCAGTTCAAACAGATACTTGCACACCAATGTTCATAAAAATTTTCGACATAGAAAAAGGTACAGTGCCAGAGTTGTGGGTTTCTGTTTTATTCAGGGACCTTTCTGAGGACTATAGCCTGGGAAATAGCGCCTCAGCTCTGAGGTTATGCGCCTACGAGGTAGGAGGAGAACCATGTATATACGATTTTGGTTAGGGAATGCTTGCAGTCAAGCATACATCTCAGTAAAATGTTATTGCTAGTGACAAGAATCAGATATCTCAAATAATGATTTTAGTGCTTTTCTATGTATAGGAAGATTCAAGAATCTGGGTTCATTAAAAATTTTTCCAGAGATATCTCTAACAATCTAAGGGGTCTTTTTTTCCAAAACACAGACTGCCTTATCCTGTTTTTCATCCTGAATTTCTTTCAGGGTGCACTGTCAGTCAGCTACTGCAGTGGCTAATGACTTGAACCTTTTATCCTTATAGAACTGGATGGTGGGCAACATCTTTGCTTTACACAGCATTATTCACAACAGCCGAAAAGTAGAAATAACCCAAGTGTACATCAACAGATGAATGGATAACAAAATGTGGTATTATAGGAAAACTTCCTTTTACCTTTGTAGGCTCTGTGGCTGGGCCTAAGAATTAAACTGACAAAACAGATCAACTGGAGAAAAACATACAAATTTTATTTCATATTTTTTCATGTACACAGGAAATCTTCAAAAGGAAAAAGAAGACTGGAATAAACCATTAGGTTCCAAAACTTAAGTACCTTTTTAAACAAAGAATAAGAAATTGTGCAGATGTGACAAGACAAAGGGGTAGGGGCAGTAAATTGTGGAACAGTAACTTGAAAATATATGAGGGAAACTAATGGAAGTTATTTTAATAGGTTTGTTTTATTTTAGTAGATTTGTTTGTATAGATCCATTTTGGTGTAGGTTCCCAGTCTCCAGTGATAAGAATGTTCTTCTCTTCCTGGTACAGAGAGGGTACCTCCCTCGTGGGAAATTTTATGATCCACTTTTAAGTAGAAAGAGGGAGATCAGAGATCCCTTCGTGGGACTTCCCTGGTGGTCCAGTGGTGGTCTGTGCTTCCATTGCAGGGGACACAGTTTCAATCCTTGATCAGGGAATTAAGATACCCGATGCCAAGCAGCACAGCCAAAAAAAAAAAAAAAGAAAGAGAGAGAGAGAGAGAGAGAGATCCCTTCCTGCATCAGTTGCTTCTCAAGTGCTTTCAGCTCAAAATAATTAATATGCCAAAGCAGCAAACGTTGGGATGGCATGTTCTGCTCCCCTTCAGTATATAGATACTGTAGGGGAGAAACACTTTCCTTCTACCCTTCTAGGGTTTTTTACCTGGTCTAATAATCAAGTTGGCATAAGACAGATTAACAGGAGAAAACTAATTTAATTCTAATGTAATTCTGTACATATGGGAGTGCATAAAAATATGAGACCCCAAAAGCAAGTCAAGCAGTAGAGACTTATATGCCATCCTGAGCTAAGGAATGGGATAGGGCCCTGGGGCTTCAAAAAGGAGGAAGGTGATTCACAGGACAATAAGAAGAGCTGATGTCTGATGATTAGATGTTTGCCCTGCCATATAGGTGGGTCATTCAGTTAAAAAGTTGTCTCTGAAACCATAATTCAAAAAGAGTCATGTACCACGATGTTCATTGCAGCACTATTTACAATAGCCAGGACATAGAAGCAACCTAAGTGTCTATCGACAGATGAATGGATAAAGAAGATGTGGCACATATAAACAATGGAATATTACTCAGCCATAAAAAGGAACAAAATTGAGTTATTTGTAGTGAGGTGGGTGAGTCTGTCATACAGAGTGAAGTAAGTCAGAAAGAGAAAAACAAATACCGTATGCTAACACATATATATATATATGGAATCTAAAAAAAAAAAAAATGGTCATGAAGAACATAGGGGCAAGATGGGAATAAAGATGCAGACCACTAGAGAATGGTCTTGAGGATACAGGGAAGGGGAAAGGGAAGCTGGGATGAAGTGAGAGAGTGGCATGGACATATATACATTACTAAATGTAAAATAGATAGCTAGTGGGGATCAGCCGCACAGCACAGGGAGATCAGCTTGGTGCTTTGTGACCATCTAGAGGGGTGGGATAGGGAGGGTGGAGGGAGACATAAGAGGGAGGGGATATATGTATACGTAGAGCTGATTCACTTTGTTATACAGCAGAAACTAACACAATGTTGTAAAGCAATTATACTCCAATAAAGATGTTTAAAAAAATAAAATTAAATAAATAAAAAATTTAAAAAATTAAAATCACCCTAAAACGTAGTGCTTAAAAAAAAAAAAAAGTTGTCTGGTGATAGCTCTCTCTCTGAGCTAGGCCCCCTATCTAAATTCTTTTAGGTAGTTAAGGGGGGAAGTTTAAAAAAAAATGCTCCCTGAGTTTTAGGGGCTTTGATTATCCTCAGCTCAAAATAATCCACATGCTGGGCTTCCCTGGTGGTGCAGTGGTTGAGAGTCCGCCTGCCGATCCCACATGCCGCGGAGCGGCTGGGCCCGTGAGCCATAGCCGCGGAGCCTGTGTATCCGGAGCCTGTGCTCCGCAACGGGAGAGGCCACAACAGTGAGAGGCCCGTGTACCGCAAAAAAACAAAAATAATAATAATAATCCTCATGCCAAAGTGGTACATTTTAGGTTGACTTGTTCCTAACCCCTTCAATACAATGCAATATGATTCAGCCTTAAAAAGGAATGAAATTCTGATGCATAGTATAATGTGGATGAACCTTGAAAACATTATGCTAAGTGAATTAAGTGAATTATTGTAAGATTCCACTTATATGAGGTACCTAGAATTGGCAAATGCATAGAAACAGAAAGAATAGAGGTTTCCAGAGACTGAGAAGAGTGGAGAATGTGGCTATTGTTTAATAGTGGTGGGGTTCAGGACACACTACTCCAAAATAGGACAACTTGGCATGTTGAATATTTCAAGCTGAAGGAATCTTAGAATGACGTGTGCAAAAAGGACTTTCTGACCTACCCCTGACAAAGTTTTAAAACCCTCATATGAGAGGTATCGTTCCTATATCTGGAGAAAAGGAGCAGCATCCTTATCTCTAAGAAGGAAGGACACAGAAGAATCTGAACTAACTGGCCTTGCTAGGTTTCCCGCAGTTCACCACACTTGGCTCACCTTTGTCCTATCACATCTTCCCACAACTTTTCCTTCTTCATCACTTCTGGCATGAAAACGCTCAGGTTTAACCATTTCTTTGAGTCTTCATTTCCTTATGAAGGCTCCCATGTCATGTGCTTACATTACATTAAATTAGTTACATTAACTCAGTTTGTATGCTCTTCTCCTGTTAATCTATCTTTGTCAGTTTAATTTTCAGACCCATCCAGGGACCCTAAGAAGGTAGAGGAAAACTTGTTTTCCTCCCATACTATATAGGCACAGAGTTCTAGAAAGAAACAATGGTGGTGGTTGCACAATGATGGGAATATACTTAAGGCCACTGAATTGTACACTTTTAAAAAGTTAAAAGGGTAAACTTTATGTTGTATATATTTTACTGAACACACACCAAAGAAGCTCATTGGGTGGAAGTCAAGTAGGTTTTAAAGCTTTTTCAGAGCTCCAAACACTCCGAACTGTCTTCCTTTTTTTCCTCTCAAGTTAATTGTTAAGCATTTGTTGAGAGCTTTTGTACTAAACACTGTGCTAGGCACAGCAGAAAATTCAAAATGAGGCATCTTTCTTTCCCTGAAATCCATCATTTAGTTTTCCTAAATTAAGATTAAAGGAGGGCTTCCCTGGTGGCACAGTGGTTGAGAGTCTGCCTGCCGATGCAGGGGACACGGGTTCGTGCCCCGGTCCAGGAAGATCCCACATGCCGCAGAGCGGCTGGGCCCGTGAGCCATGGCCGCTGAGCTTGAGCGTCGGGAGCCTGTGCTCCGCAAAGGGAGAGGCCACAACAGTGAGAGGCCCGTGTACCACAAAAAAAAAAAAAAAAAAAAAAAAAAAAGAGAAAAACAAACAAAAAAACAATGTGACTTAACATTGCTACAAATCTATAGAGATAGACTTAATGGATCAAAACAGAGGGCCTAGGAACAGACTCAATATATATCAGAGATAACATTACAGATGAGATTGAAAAGCTGAATAATCAATGAATGGGTCAATGGGTCATCCATATGGCAAAAACATAAAGTTAGATCCCTACCTCATACCAAATACACAAATAAATTCTAAATGCATTAAGGAAAAATAATGTATAAACTGAAATATAGTAGATTATTTTATGGTTTGTGTTCTTTTGTTGGGAAAGTGTTGTTAACAGGGGTGCTGAGGGGGAAAGAAAAATCTTTCTTTTTACAAATAAATAATTAAACAGAGTTAAATGGAGTTTTTCAAACGTGGGACTTCTTTAATATGCTATTATGTATTTTGAATCTCCAAGACAGGGACTTAGTAAAGGGTATTCCTATACTTATTCGATCAGGAATTCTTTGTCCTCTTGGAGCCCAATTAATTAATATCTCCCTTGCACTGTGCATACAGAAGCTGAGCTACAGATGTACCAGCTATGGGGCAGGGGGGATTCTCTTTATGCAGGGCTAGATATGCTATGCAAGGTGTAATTATGATACGAATGTGCACTTTATTTTATCCCTAAGTGTTCTAGCATGTGTACATGATTATTTTTAACATTTTTTTTAAAAATTAAAAATATAGATTAAATGTTAAATAGAGACAATAAAAGTAATTTTCTAAAGTAATTTCTTACCTCAGTTTAGAGTTCACTGTCTCCTTTAGATGGCTTTTAATGTTCTTTTTAAAAAGTTATTTCCATTTTGGGGAGAAGGGCTTGCTAATGGAGATTTTGCAGAAAATGGGATGCTGACTTTGTGGTCTGTAACTTCTAAACATTTTTAATTAACAAAAAATAAAGCACACATTCTCATTTTTTTTCTTGATAAAAGTACAATATTTCTACTAAGTTGTATTCCAATTAACAGCTGTAAGGACCTGTGATATTATCCGTGCCTTTGGATAATTGCACTATATCTTGCAGCTTGTTCTTAATCCATCATTTAAAATACGTCTCCATTTCTCCCATTACTAGACCTGGACTTCAAGTCATAACCTTCAACAATATACTCCTGCATTTTCTACATATTCTCTAATTTTGTAACATTTCTTCACAATTAAACATGGTGGACCAATTTAAGTGAAACGGGTATCTCATTAAAGCCAAAGATACAGCAAATCTGAGCCCATTTCATGATTTTACTGTTGGTCCCAATTATATTTTCATTAGTAGTATCACTTTCATGTTTATAAAATATTGACTAAATGCATTAGGATATTCAAATAATTACATGCGCATTACAAAGGGACCGGATGATGAAGCTGCTAAGATTAAACATTTGGCTGTCAGGTAGAAGGCCCTTGTGATGGTACGAAATGTTTATCGGTGAAGGATGAAAGTGTACACTCAGCATAGGAAACGGTATTTAGCTGTGTAAATGCACAGTGGATGGAGGTGCAAGTTTTCTGAAAGTAAAGCATTCCAAAGCTGGCAACTGCCTGAAATAGAGGAACAACATCTTATGTGAGTTCAAGGATGAATTCCTACTGGATGACTACAGAGGCCTTCATGGAGGAGGACATATTTGGGCTGGATTCTGAGGGATAAATAAGATTCCCGCAAATTATTCCAGATAGACAAGAGAGGCTGAGATGTGAAAATACATAGTACATCTGGGAAAGCCATTTGGTGGCGCAAAGGGTAGAGCGAGTGAGGATATGGAAGTGAAATGAGACTAGAAAACAATAGATTGAGGCCAGATCATTAATGCTGACAATTTTAGCCTTTATTATCTAAGTAACTGGGAGCTGAGGAACATTTTTGAGCAGAGGGCATGATCTGTGTTTCAGAACAATTACTCTAGTGGACCCACAGGGAATAGATGAGTCTGGAATGAAGCAGGGAGGCTGGGAGCCTAATTAGGATGTTATAATTGTCTAGTGAGAAATGATGAAGATTTGATTGAATGGAAAGGAAGCAATAAATAAGAGAGATATTTCAAAAAGAAAATTAACTGAGCTTGGTGAGCAAATCAATTAGAAATGAATTTGGATGCAATAAACAGAATTTCTGCTGACTAGGGCTTAACACATAGGGACTTATTTTACTCAAATAAATGCAGGTGGCTGCTGGTGTTGGTGCAGAAAATTGCCAATTGTTGGGCTGCACCCCACAGGCCTCAGGAGGCCTGTGCTTGCCCAGCTTCAAGACCAAAGAAAGAGCCTGGAGTCAGCAACAGAGACATTGGTAGTTTAATGGATGGGGGAGAACTTACACGTCTGAAGCAAGGTCCTTGAGTGACACCCACATCCTGCACCATGGAAGGTGGGCAGGTCATGGTGGCAGGCTTCCCTCCTGAGGGAAAGGGGAGATCTCCAGTTATAGGGGAATTGGGTCAGGTAAGCTCATTAGTTACCAGGGAAACCAGTAGAGGGGCACGCCCCTCATTGCCCCGTTGATAAGAACAATCACTAACTGGAACCTGGGGCAAGTATGTAGGAAGATCAGTCACGTGTGTAGGGTGTAGGTGAAGCAGACACTGAGTGGGCAGGGGATGTACAGAGAGCAAGAGAACAGCCATCTTGAGTGGCCTGACCATACACCAATATCAGGGACATTGCTCAGTTCTCTCGGTTTTTGCCTCATGCTATTGAACAACCCTCTTTCACAGCCAACTCTAGGTGTCGTTGGCCAGAGCTGGCTCACATGGCAGCCTCTACCTGCATTGGACACTGGGGAAGTGGGGGACAGGAGGGCCTTGATTGCCTAAGACTGCCCATGGTCCATAACTAGGGGCTGATCACAATGTCTTTTTGGAAAAAGAAAAATTAGCATGGAATAAATAGGCATTGGATATTAGGTGGACAATTAATAGAGTTTGCCACAGTGACTAATTGGATATAGGGGGTGCAGTGGATTGAATAGTGTCCCCCTAAAATTTCTGTGCACCCAGAGCCTGAGAATAAGGCTTTATTTAGAAAAAGGGTCTTTGCAGAAGTAAATAAGGTAAGGATTGTGATGAGACCATTACTGGATTAGGATGTGCCCTGTATACAGTGAGAGTGTCCTTGTAAATATCAAAGATAAAGCCAGACAGTAGTTTAAGTTGTAAGGACACACTTTAATCAGTAATAAACTATTACAATAGGGAAGAGGCTCCTTCATGAACTGAATTCAATTTGTGCAGAGGTGACTGGGTGTTTTAAAGGCAGAATGAAGGAGTAGGGGAAG